>NW_027666575.1:0-18889 GCF_963455335.1 Martes martes
GGCCACAAACCTACAGATTAGGAGAATGCTCCAAGATCCCTGAGGCCATCCCAATAGTGTAGGCTGCCCTGGACAAACAGGGGTGATCTGACACAAGCTGAGCAACTACCTCAACTCAGACAAGCAGGCGGATGTCCCCAGAGACAGAAGATTGAACCGGACAGTCCGTTAGGCCTTAATCTGAACCCTTTTGTTGGTTTCCAGGCGTCTCTCCTCAGAGGCCTGGATTCCAATACCAGCAAATGGGGGTTTCCTGAGGCACCAATCAGAACACCTCTCATCTCCACAGGGGAAACTTACTCTTTGGAGCTGTGTCCAATCCTCCGGGTCGCAGAATCCTTGCGGGCCCCCGAGCCACTGCCACATTCCTAGGTCTCCATGGACACAAACCCACTTGATGACCCCTCCTCAGGAGAGTCCATTTCAACCCAGCCCCCTGGGTAGCTCCCCCAGAGCCAGCAATCAAACCTGCCTTGTCGCTAGGAGACAATGGGAATGTGAAGTAGGATGCCCAGGCATCCATCCTTAGAACCCTGCCCTCGAGTCTTTCTGTATGGGGCGTCCTGGAGCCATCTAACAGGACTCGACTGTCCAGCAGTAGGAATCCTTGCGGTTTGGAGCATCTCACAACTCCCAGCATGGGAAAACCTCCATGGCCTCGCGAGGGCCCCCACTTCCTGATGGGGCCATAATGGACACAGTCTCCAACCTGAGCCAATGTCAGATCCTCGCCCTGACTCCAGATGCAGGAGATCTCAATTCAGCCTCTGCAGAGTGGGCCTGCCATGCCCTCGCCCGAATTCTCACCCTAGCTTGTGTTCTCAGACTTCCGTCCTAACACTCCTGGCCCCCAAGACCTCCAGATTGGGAATTCTGGAGCCACAATGCAGCAGTCTGCCTTCTGGTCAGATGAAAAACGTTGCCCTAGGCGGCTACCCAGAAACGCCAAATGAGGATCAACCTGCACACCACTCCACTGCACTCCAAATCTAGAGGCTGCCATGGGCCCTAATGCTCTGTCTGACACAGCCAGAGCCCGAACTTCCAGTCGGACCCTGAGACAGCTGGCCACACACCCAGCACATCGGGCCCGCCATGGCCTGAGGCCGTCCTCTCTTCCCAACCTAGGGTTTCAGGCTTCAGAACCTAGACCTTATCTCCAATCACTTCATAGGGGTGAACCTGATGCAGAAATTAGAACTCCTCCATCCCCATGGCAAGAAAGCTTGCTGTTGGCATGGTGTTCGACATTCAGAGTAGGAGAAACCAGCATGGCCCATGAGGCCAGGCCCAGGCTTGAGGGCCACGTTGGGCACAAACACGCATTGTGACATTCAGCGGGAGCCCCGTGCTCAAGTAAGCGCTCTCAGTGGCTGGACAAAGAGCCCGCATATGGAGATGGCCATGCCCCTAAGGCCCCCATCCTAACCCGAGTTTGGGTTTTCCTGTCATCCGTACCCAGGGCTCTGATCTGGAATCCCTCTTTTGGAGGGACACCTGATGCAGAAAACAGGACTCCTCCCTTCCCAGAGAATGACATCAAACTCTTGCGAGCCGGGCCAAATCCCCACAGAAAGAGACTCGTCCATGGCCCATGAGTCCAACCCTCCATTCCATGGCCCTCCTGGATTCAAAATCCAGAGACAAAAGCCTGAAACCCCCACACACTCGCCCTTCGTTCCTATCCCGAGGAACTCCCCTCACGGTCTGTAGATCAGGCCTGCCATACCCTCGGCCCCAAACCTAAGGCAAGCTTTCGTTTTCAGACGTCTGTCCCCACAGCCCTGGCCCACACACCCTCCAGGTTGGGGCCTCTGGAGCCACACTGGAGGACTGTGCCTGCCCTCTCCAAGGAAACTCTGCCCATTCCATTGGCCACGACCCTACAGATTAGGAGAAATCTCCAAGGTCCTCGAGGCCATCCCTCTAGTGTAGGCGGCCCTGGACACACGGGGGCGATCTGAAACAACCTGAGCATCTACCTGCACTCACACACAGAGACAGATCTCCCCAGAGACAGAAGATTGAAATAGACAGGCCCCTAGGCCCTAATCAGAACCCTGCTTTCGTTTCCAGGCGTCTCTCCTCAGAAGCCTTGTTTCAAGTACCAACTAATGGGGGTTTCCAGAGGCACCAATCAGAACACCTCTCGTCTCCAGATGGGAAACTTGCTGTTTCAAACCCTCAGGTTAGGAGAATCCTTCCGGGCCCCTGAGCCACCGCCACGTTCCAAGGTCTCCATGGACACAAACCCACATTATGACCCATCCTCAGGAGAGTCCATTTCAACTCAGCCCCCTGGGTAGCTCTGCCAGAGCCATCAGATCGAGCCGGCCTTGTCGCTAGGAGACAATGGGAATGAGAGGTGGGGTGCTCAGGCATCCATCCTTTGAATCCTGCTCTCGAGTCTTTCGGAATGGGGCATCCTGGATCCATCCAACAGGACTCGACTCTCCCGCAGAAGGAATTCTTGCAGTTTGGATTATCTCACACTCCCAGCCTGGGAAAACCTCCATGATCTCATGAGGTCCCCCGTTTCCTGAAGGGGCCATCAAGAACCCAAACTCCAACCTGAGCCAAAGTCGGATCCTCGCCTTGACATCGAGATCACCCTGGTCTCGATTCAGCCTCTGCAGAGTGGGTCTGCCGTGCCCCCACCCTGAGACGTAACCCTAACTTGTGTTCTCAGACTTCTGTCTTCACACTCCTGGCCCACAAGACATCCAGAATGGGAATTCTGGAGCCACAACAACGCAGCACTCTGCCTGCCCACCAGAAGAAAAACTTTGCCCTAAAGGGCTGCGCAGAAACCCCAATTGAGACTCAACCTGCACGACACTCAACCGCACCCCAATTATAGAGGCTGTGCTGGGCACTTATGCTCTGTCTGACACAGCCTGAGCCTTGACATTCCGACCGACACCCAGACACCAGGCAGCACACCCAGCATATCAGACCCACCATGACCTTAGGCTGTCATCTCTTCCCAAGCTGGGTGTTCAGGATTCAGAACCTAGACCTTATCTCCAGGTTCACTCCGAACAGGAGTGAACCTGATGCAGAAATCAGAACTCGTCCATCCCCATCCAAGAAACTTTGCTGTTGGCATGGTGTCCACCCTTCAGGGTAGGAGAAACCTGCATGGCCCATGAGGCCACGCCCATGCTTGAGGGCCGCCTTCCGCAGAAACATGCATTGTGACCCTCATCATGAGCCCCGTGCTCAAGTAAGGCCTCTCTGGGGCTGGACCAAGAACCCGCATATGGGGCTTTCCATGCACCTAGGCGCTCAATCCTAACCCGAGTTTGAGTTTTATAGTCCCCGGGACCCAGCGCTCTGCGCTGGAATCCCTCTTTTGGAGGGACACCTGAGGCAGAATACAGGATTCCTCCATTCCTGCAGAATGACCTGAAACTCTTGGGAGCCAGGCCAAATCCCCAGACAGGGAGGCTCATCCATGGCCCATGGCCCATGAGACCTCCATTCCACAGCCCTCCGTGACACAAAATCCAGAGACAGAACCCTGAGAAAATGACTCACACTCACCCTTCATTCAAATCCTGAGTAGCTCCCATCACGGTCGTTGATCGGGCCTGCCATACCCTCAGCCCGAAACCTAAGCCGAGTTTGTGTTTTCAGACTTCAGGCCCCACAGCCCTGTCCCACACACTCTCAAATCTGGGGCCCCTGGAGCCACAGCGCAGGACTGTGCCTGCCCTCTCCAAGGAAACTCTGCCCATTCCACTGGCCACAAACCTACAGATTAGGAGAATGCTCCAAGATCCCTGAGGCCATCCCAATAGTGTAGGCTGCCCTGGACAAACAGGGGTGATCTGACACAAGCTGAGCAACTACCTCAACTCAGACAAGCAGGCGGATGTCCCCAGAGACAGAAGATTGAACCGGACAGTCCGTTAGGCCTTAATCTGAACCCTTTTGTTGGTTTCCAGGCGTCTCTCCTCAGAGGCCTGGATTCCAATACCAGCAAATGGGGGTTTCCTGAGGCACCAATCAGAACACCTCTCATCTCCACAGGGGAAACTTACTCTTTGGAGCTGTGTCCAATCCTCCGGGTCGCAGAATCCTTGCGGGCCCCCGAGCCACTGCCACATTCCTAGGTCTCCATGGACACAAACCCACTTGATGACCCCTCCTCAGGAGAGTCCATTTCAACCCAGCCCCCTGGGTAGCTCCCCCAGAGCCAGCAATCAAACCTGCCTTGTCGCTAGGAGACAATGGGAATGTGAAGTAGGATGCCCAGGCATCCATCCTTAGAACCCTGCCCTCGAGTCTTTCTGTATGGGGCGTCCTGGAGCCATCTAACAGGACTCGACTGTCCAGCAGTAGGAATCCTTGCGGTTTGGAGCATCTCACAACTCCCAGCATGGGAAAACCTCCATGGCCTCGCGAGGGCCCCCACTTCCTGATGGGGCCATAATGGACACAGTCTCCAACCTGAGCCAATGTCAGATCCTCGCCCTGACTCCAGATGCAGGAGATCTCAATTCAGCCTCTGCAGAGTGGGCCTGCCATGCCCTCGCCCGAATTCTCACCCTAGCTTGTGTTCTCAGACTTCCGTCCTAACACTCCTGGCCCCCAAGACCTCCAGATTGGGAATTCTGGAGCCACAATGCAGCAGTCTGCCTTCTGGTCAGATGAAAAACGTTGCCCTAGGCGGCTACCCAGAAACGCCAAATGAGGATCAACCTGCACACCACTCCACTGCACTCCAAATCTAGAGGCTGCCATGGGCCCTAATGCTCTGTCTGACACAGCCAGAGCCCGAACTTCCAGTCGGACCCTGAGACAGCTGGCCACACACCCAGCACATCGGGCCCGCCATGGCCTGAGGCCGTCCTCTCTTCCCAACCTAGGGTTTCAGGCTTCAGAACCTAGACCTTATCTCCAATCACTTCATAGGGGTGAACCTGATGCAGAAATTAGAACTCCTCCATCCCCATGGCAAGAAAGCTTGCTGTTGGCATGGTGTTCGACATTCAGAGTAGGAGAAACCAGCATGGCCCATGAGGCCAGGCCCAGGCTTGAGGGCCACGTTGGGCACAAACACGCATTGTGACATTCAGCGGGAGCCCCGTGCTCAAGTAAGCGCTCTCAGTGGCTGGACAATTAGCCCGCATATGGAGATGGCCATGCCCCTAGGCCCCCATCCTAACCCGAGTTTGGGTTTTCCTGTCATCCGTACCCAGGGCTCTGATCTGGAATCCCTCTTTTGGAGGGACACCTGATGCAGAAAACAGGACTCCTCCCTTCCCAGAGAATGACATCAAACTCTTGCGAGCCGGGCCAAATCCCCACAGAAAGAGACTCGTCCATGGCCCATGAGTCCAACCCTCCATTCCATGGCCCTCCTGGATTCAAAATCCAGAGACAAAAGCCTGAAACCCCCACACACTCGCCCTTCGTTCCTATCCCGAGGAACTCCCCTCACGGTCTGTAGATCAGGCCTGCCATACCCTCGGCCCCAAACCTAAGGCAAGCTTCCTTTTTCAGACGTCTGTCCCCACAGCCCTGGCCCACACACCCTCCAGGTTGGGGCCTCTGGAGCCACACTGGAGGACTGTGCCTGCCCTCTCCAAGGAAACTCTGCCCATTCCATTGGCCACGACCCTACAGATTAGGAGAAATCTCCAAGGTCCTCGAGGCCATCCCTCTAGTGTAGGCGGCCCTGGACACACGGGGGCGATCTGACACAACCTGAGCATCTACCTGCACTCACACACAGAGACAGATCTCCCCAGAGACAGAAGATTGAAATAGACAGGCCCCTAGGCCCTAATCAGAACCCTGCTTTCGTTTCCAGGCGTCTCTCCTCAGAAGCCTTGTTTCAAGTACCAACTAATGGGGGTTTCCAGAGGCACCAATCAGAACACCTCTCGTCTCCAGATGGGAAACTTGCTGTTTCAAACCCTCAGGTTAGGAGAATCCTTCCGGTCCCCTGAGCCACCGCCACGTTCCAAGGTCTCCATGGACACAAACCCACATTATGACCCATCCTCAGGAGAGTCCATTTCAACTCAGCCCCCTGGGTAGCTCTGCCAGAGCCATCAGATCGAGCCGGCCTTGTCGCTAGGAGACAATGGGAATGAGAGGTGGGGTGCTCAGGCATCCATCCTTTGAATCCTGCTCTCGAGTCTTTCGGAATGGGGCATCCTGGATCCATCCAACAGGACTCGACTCTCCCGCAGAAGGAATTCTTGCAGTTTGGATTATCTCACACTCCCAGCCTGGGAAAACCTCCATGATCTCATGAGGTCCCCCGTTTCCTGAAGGGGCCATCAAGAACCCAAACTCCAACCTGAGCCAAAGTCGGATCCTCGCCTTGACATCGAGATCACCCTGGTCTCGATTCAGCCTCTGCAGAGTGGGTCTGCCGTGCCCCCACCCTGAGACGTAACCCTAACTTGTGTTCTCAGACTTCTGTCTTCACACTCCTGGCCCACAAGACATCCAGAATGGGAATTCTGGAGCCACAACAACGCAGCACTCTGCCTGCCCACCAGAAGAAAAACTTTGCCCTAAAGGGCTGCGCAGAAACCCCAATTGAGACTCAACCTGCACGACACTCAACCGCACCCCAATTATAGAGGCTGTGCTGGGCACTTATGCTCTGTCTGACACAGCCTGAGCCTTGACATTCCGACCGACACCCAGACACCAGGCAGCACACCCAGCATATCAGACCCACCATGACCTTAGGCTGTCATCTCTTCCCAAGCTGGGTGTTCAGGATTCAGAACCTAGACCTTATCTCCAGGTTCACTCCGAACAGGAGTGAACCTGATGCAGAAATCAGAACTCGTCCATCCCCATCCAAGAAACTTTGCTGTTGGCATGGTGTCCACCCTTCAGGGTAGGAGAAACCTGCATGGCCCATGAGGCCACGCCCATGCTTGAGGGCCGCCTTCCGCAGAAACATGCATTGTGACCCTCATCATGAGCCCCGTGCTCAAGTAAGGCCTCTCTGGGGCTGGACCAAGAACCCGCATATGGGGCTTTCCATGCACCTAGGCGCTCAATCCTAACCCGAGTTTGAGTTTTATAGTCCCCGGGACCCAGCGCTCTGCGCTGGAATCCCTCTTTTGGAGGGACACCTGAGGCAGAATACAGGATTCCTCCATTCCTGCAGAATGACCTGAAACTCTTGGGAGCCAGGCCAAATCCCCAGACAGGGAGGCTCATCCATGGCCCATGGCCCATGAGACCTCCATTCCACAGCCCTCCGTGACACAAAATCCAGAGACAGAACCCTGAGAAAATGACTCACACTCACCCTTCATTCAAATCCTGAGTAGCTCCCATCACGGTCGTTGATCGGGCCTGCCATACCCTCAGCCCGAAACCTAAGCCGAGTTTGTGTTTTCAGACTTCAGGCCCCACAGCCCTGTCCCACACACTCTCAAATCTGGGGCCCCTGGAGCCACAGCGCAGGACTGTGCCTGCCCTCTCCAAGGAAACTCTGCCCATTCCACTGGCCACAAACCTACAGATTAGGAGAATGCTCCAAGATCCCTGAGGCCATCCCAATAGTGTAGGCTGCCCTGGACAAACAGGGGTGATCTGACACAAGCTGAGCAACTACCTCAACTCAGACAAGCAGGCGGATGTCCCCAGAGACAGAAGATTGAACCGGACAGTCCGTTAGGCCTTAATCTGAACCCTTTTGTTGGTTTCCAGGCGTCTCTCCTCAGAGGCCTGGATTCCAATACCAGCAAATGGGGGTTTCCTGAGGCACCAATCAGAACACCTCTCATCTCCACAGGGGAAACTTACTCTTTGGAGCTGTGTCCAATCCTCCGGGTCGCAGAATCCTTGCGGGCCCCCGAGCCACTGCCACATTCCTAGGTCTCCATGGACACAAACCCACTTGATGACCCCTCCTCAGGAGAGTCCATTTCAACCCAGCCCCCTGGGTAGCTCCCCCAGAGCCAGCAATCAAACCTGCCTTGTCGCTAGGAGACAATGGGAATGTGAAGTAGGATGCCCAGGCATCCATCCTTAGAACCCTGCCCTCGAGTCTTTCTGTATGGGGCGTCCTGGAGCCATCTAACAGGACTCGACTGTCCAGCAGTAGGAATCCTTGCGGTTTGGAGCATCTCACAACTCCCAGCATGGGAAAACCTCCATGGCCTCGCGAGGGCCCCCACTTCCTGATGGGGCCATAATGGACACAGTCTCCAACCTGAGCCAATGTCAGATCCTCGCCCTGACTCCAGATGCAGGAGATCTCAATTCAGCCTCTGCAGAGTGGGCCTGCCATGCCCTCGCCCGAATTCTCACCCTAGCTTGTGTTCTCAGACTTCCGTCCTAACACTCCTGGCCCCCAAGACCTCCAGATTGGGAATTCTGGAGCCACAATGCAGCAGTCTGCCTTCTGGTCAGATGAAAAACGTTGCCCTATGCGGCTACCCAGAAACACCAAATGAGGATCAACCTGCACACCACTCCACTGCACTCCAAATCTAGAGGCTGCCATGGGCCCTAATGCTCTGTCTGACACAGCCACAGCCCGAACTTCCAGTCGGACCCTGAGACAGCTGGCCACACACCCAGCACATCGGGCCCGCCATGGCCTGAGGCCGTCCTCTCTTCCCAACCTAGGGTTTCAGGCTTCAGAACCTAGACCTTATCTCCAATCACTTCATAGGGGTGAACCTGAGGCAGAAATTAGAACTCCTCCATCCCCATGGCAAGAAAGCTTGCTGTTGGCATGGTGTTCGACATTCAGAGTAGGAGAAACCAGCATGGCCCATGAGGCCAGGCCCAGGCTTGAGGGCCACGTTGGGCACAAACACGCATTGTGACATTCAGCGGGAGCCCCGTGCTCAAGTAAGCGCTCTCAGTGGCTGGACAAAGAGCCCGCATATGGAGATGGCCATGCCCCTAGGCCCCCATCCTAACCCGAGTTTGGGTTTTCCTGTCATCCGTACCCAGGGCTCTGATCTGGAATCCCTCTTTTGGAGGGACACCTGATGCAGAAAACAGGACTCCTCCCTTCCCAGAGAATGACATCAAACTCTTGCGAGCCGGGCCAAATCCCCACAGAAAGAGACTCGTCCATGGCCCATGAGTCCAACCCTCCATTCCATGGCCCTCCTGGATTCAAAATCCAGAGACAAAAGCCTGAAACCCCCACACACTCGCCCTTCGTTCCTATCCCGAGGAACTCCCCTCACGGTCTGTAGATCAGGCCTGCCATACCCTCGGCCCCAAACCTAAGGCAAGCTTTCGTTTTCAGACGTCTGTCCCCACAGCCCTGGCCCACACACCCTCCAGGTTGGGGCCTCTGGAGCCACACTGGAGGACTGTGCCTGCCCTCTCCAAGGAAACTCTGCCCATTCCATTGGCCACGACCCTACAGATTAGGAGAAATCTCCAAGGTCCTCGAGGCCATCCCTCTAGTGTAGGCGGCCCTGGACACACGGGGGCGATCTGAAACAACCTGAGCATCTACCTGCACTCACACACAGAGACAGATCTCCCCAGAGACAGAAGATTGAAATAGACAGGCCCCTAGGCCCTAATCAGAACCCTGCTTTCGTTTCCAGGCGTCTCTCCTCAGAAGCCTTGTTTCAAGTACCAACTAATGGGGGTTTCCAGAGGCACCAATCAGAACACCTCTCGTCTCCAGATGGGAAACTTGCTCTTTCAAACCCTCAGGTTAGGAGAATCCTTCCGGGCCCCTGAGCCACCGCCACGTTCCAAGGTCTCCATGGACACAAACCCACATTATGACCCATCCTCAGGAGAGTCCATTTCAACTCAGCCCCCTGGGTAGCTCTGCCAGAGCCATCAGATCGAGCCGGCCTTGTCGCTAGGAGACAATGGGAATGAGAGGTGGGGTGCTCAGGCATCCATCCTTTGAATCCTGCTCTCGAGTCTTTCGGAATGGGGCATCCTGGATCCATCCAACAGGACTCGACTCTCCCGCAGAAGGAATTCTTGCAGTTTGGATTATCTCACACTCCCAGCCTGGGAAAACCTCCATGATCTCATGAGGTCCCCCGTTTCCTGAAGGGGCCATCAAGAACCCAAACTCCAACCTGAGCCAAAGTCGGATCCTCGCCTTGACATCGAGATCACCCTGGTCTCGATTCAGCCTCTGCAGAGTGGGTCTGCCGTGCCCCCACCCTGAGACGTAACCCTAACTTGTGTTCTCAGACTTCTGTCTTCACACTCCTGGCCCACAAGACATCCAGAATGGGAATTCTGGAGCCACAACAACGCAGCACTCTGCCTGCCCACCAGAAGAAAAACTTTGCCCTAAAGGGCTGCGCAGAAACCCCAATTGAGACTCAACCTGCACGACACTCAACCGCACCCCAATTATAGAGGCTGTGCTGGGCACTTATGCTCTGTCTGACACAGCCTGAGCCTTGACATTCCGACCGACACCCAGACACCAGGCAGCACACCCAGCATATCAGACCCACCATGACCTTAGGCTGTCATCTCTTCCCAAGCTGGGTGTTCAGGATTCAGAACCTAGACCTTATCTCCAGGTTCACTCCGAACAGGAGTGAACCTGATGCAGAAATCAGAACTCGTCCATCCCCATCCAAGAAACTTTGCTGTTGGCATGGTGTCCACCCTTCAGGGTAGGAGAAACCTGCATGGCCCATGAGGCCACGCCCATGCTTGAGGGCCGCCTTCCGCAGAAACATGCATTGTGACCCTCATCATGAGCCCCGTGCTCAAGTAAGGCCTCTCTGGGGCTGGACCAAGAACCCGCATATGGGGCTTTCCATGCACCTAGGCGCTCAATCCTAACCCGAGTTTGAGTTTTATAGTCCCCGGGACCCAGCGCTCTGCGCTGGAATCCCTCTTTTGGAGGGACACCTGAGGCAGAATACAGGATTCCTCCATTCCTGCAGAATGACCTGAAACTCTTGGGAGCCAGGCCAAATCCCCAGACAGGGAGGCTCATCCATGGCCCATGGCCCATGAGACCTCCATTCCACAGCCCTCCGTGACACAAAATCCAGAGACAGAACCCTGAGAAAATGACTCACACTCACCCTTCATTCAAATCCTGAGTAGCTCCCATCACGGTCGTTGATCGGGCCTGCCATACCCTCAGCCCGAAACCTAAGCCGAGTTTGTGTTTTCAGACTTCAGGCCCCACAGCCCTGTCCCACACACTCTCAAATCTGGGGCCCCTGGAGCCACAGCACAGGACTGTGCCTGCCCTCTCCAAGGAAACTCTGCCCATTCCACTGGCCACAAACCTACAGATTAGGAGAATGCTCCAAGAACCCTGAGGCCATCCCAATAGTGTAGGCTGCCCTGGACAAACAGGGGTGATCTGACACAAGCTGAGCAACTACCTCAACTCAGACAAGCAGGCGGATGTCCCCAGAGACAGAAGATTGAACCGGACAGTCCGTTAGGCCTTAATCTGAACCCTTTTGTTGGTTTCCAGGCGTCTCTCCTCAGAGGCCTGGATTCCAATACCAGCAAATGGGGGTTTCCTGAGGCACCAATCAGAACACCTCTCATCTCCACAGGGGAAACTTACTCTTTGGAGCTGTGTCCAATCCTCCGGGTCGCAGAATCCTTGCAGGCCCCCGAGCCACTGCCACATTCCTAGGTCTCCATGGACACAAACCCACTTGATGACCCCTCCTCAGGAGAGTCCATTTCAACCCAGCCCCCTGGGTAGCTCCCCCAGAGCCAGCAATCAAACCTGCCTTGTCGCTAGGAGACAATGGGAATGTGAAGTAGGATGCCCAGGCATCCATCCTTAGAACCCTGCCCTCGAGTCTTTCTGTATGGGGCGTCCTGGAGCCATCTAACAGGACTCGACTGTCCAGCAGTAGGAATCCTTGCGGTTTGGAGCATCTCACAACTCCCAGCATGGGAAAACCTCCATGGCCTCGCGAGGGCCCCCACTTCCTGATGGGGCCATAATGGACACAGTCTCCAACCTGAGCCAATGTCAGATCCTCGCCCTGACTCCAGATGCAGGAGATCTCAATTCAGCCTCTGCAGAGTGGGCCTGCCATGCCCTCGCCCGAATTCTCACCCTAGCTTGTGTTCTCAGACTTCCGTCCTAACACTCCTGGCCCCCAAGACCTCCAGATTGGGAATTCTGGAGCCACAATGCAGCAGTCTGCCTTCTGGTCAGATGAAAAACGTTGCCCTATGCGGCTACCCAGAAACGCCAAATGAGGATCAACCTGCACACCACTCCACTGCACTCCAAATCTAGAGGCTGCCATGGGCCCTAATGCTCTGTCTGACACAGCCAGAGCCCGAACTTCCAGTCGGACCCTGAGACAGCTGGCCACACACCCAGCACATCGGGCCCGCCATGGCCTGAGGCCGTCCTCTCTTCCCAACCTAGGGTTTCAGGCTTCAGAACCTAGACCTTATCTCCAATCACTTCATAGGGGTGAACCTGAGGCAGAAATTAGAACTCCTCCATCCCCATGGCAAGAAAGCTTGCTGTTGGCATGGTGTTCGACATTCAGAGTAGGAGAAACCAGCATGGCCCATGAGGCCAGGCCCAGGCTTGAGGGCCACGTTGGGCACAAACACGCATTGTGACATTCAGCGGGAGCCCCGTGCTCAAGTAAGCGCTCTCAGTGGCTGGACAAAGAGCCCGCATATGGAGATGGCCATGCCCCTAAGGCCCCCATCCTAACCCGAGTTTGGGTTTTCCTGTCATCCGTACCCAGGGCTCTGATCTGGAATCCCTCTTTTGGAGGGACACCTGATGCAGAAAACAGGACTCCTCCCTTCCCAGAGAATGACATCAAACTCTTGCGAGCCGGGCCAAATCCCCACAGAAAGAGACTCGTCCATGGCCCATGAGTCCAACCCTCCATTCCATGGCCCTCCTGGATTCAAAATCCAGAGACAAAAGCCTGAAACCCCCACACACTCGCCCTTCGTTCCTATCCCGAGGAACTCCCCTCACGGTCTGTAGATCAGGCCTGCCATACCCTCGGCCCCAAACCTAAGGCAAGCTTTCGTTTTCAGACGTCTGTCCCCACAGCCCTGGCCCACACACCCTCCAGGTTGGGGCCTCTGGAGCCACACTGGAGGACTGTGCCTGCCCTCTCCAAGGAAACTCTGCCCATTCCATTGGCCACGACCCTACAGATTAGGAGAAATCTCCAAGGTCCTCGAGGCCATCCCTCTAGTGTAGGCGGCCCTGGACACACGGGGGCGATCTGAAACAACCTGAGCATCTACCTGCACTCACACACAGAGACAGATCTCCCCAGAGACAGAAGATTGAAATAGACAGGCCCCTAGGCCCTAATCAGAACCCTGCTTTCGTTTCCAGGCGTCTCTCCTCAGAAGCCTTGTTTCAAGTACCAACTAATGGGGGTTTCCAGAGGCACCAATCAGAACACCTCTCGTCTCCAGATGGGAAACTTGCTGTTTCAAACCCTCAGGTTAGGAGAATCCTTCCAGGCCCCTGAGCCACCGCCACGTTCCAAGGTCTCCATGGACACAAACCCACATTATGACCCATCCTCAGGAGAGTCCATTTCAACTCAGCCCCCTGGGTAGCTCTGCCAGAGCCATCAGATCGAGCCGGCCTTGTCGCTAGGAGACAATGGGAATGAGAGGTGGGGTGCTCAGGCATCCATCCTTTGAATCCTGCTCTCGAGTCTTTCGGAATGGGGCATCCTGGATCCATCCAACAGGACTCGACTCTCCCGCAGAAGGAATTCTTGCAGTTTGGATTATCTCACACTCCCAGCCTGGGAAAACCTCCATGATCTCATGAGGTCCCCCGTTTCCTGAAGGGGCCATCAAGAACCCAAACTCCAACCTGAGCCAAAGTCGGATCCTCGCCTTGACATCGAGATCACCCTGGTCTCGATTCAGCCTCTGCAGAGTGGGTCTGCCGTGCCCCCACCCTGAGACGTAACCCTAACTTGTGTTCTCAGACTTCTGTCTTCACACTCCTGGCCCACAAGACATCCAGAATGGGAATTCTGGAGCCACAACAACGCAGCACTCTGCCTGCCCACCAGAAGAAAAACTTTGCCCTAAAGGGCTGCGCAGAAACCCCAATTGAGACTCAACCTGCACGACACTCAACCGCACCCCAATTATAGAGGCTGTGCTGGGCACTTATGCTCTGTCTGACACAGCCTGAGCCTTGACATTCCGACCGACACCCAGACACCAGGCAGCACACCCAGCATATCAGACCCACCATGACCTTAGGCTGTCATCTCTTCCCAAGCTGGGTGTTCAGGATTCAGAACCTAGACCTTATCTCCAGGTTCACTCCGAACAGGAGTGAACCTGATGCAGAAATCAGAACTCGTCCATCCCCATCCAAGAAACTTTGCTGTTGGCATGGTGTCCACCCTTCAGGGTAGGAGAAACCTGCATGGCCCATGAGGCCACGCCCATGCTTGAGGGCCGCCTTCCGCAGAAACATGCATTGTGACCCTCATCATGAGCCCCGTGCTCAAGTAAGGCCTCTCTGGGGCTGGACCAAGAACCCGCATATGGGGCTTTCCATGCACCTAGGCGCTCAATCCTAACCCGAGTTTGAGTTTTATAGTCCCCGGGACCCAGCGCTCTGCGCTGGAATCCCTCTTTTGGAGGGACACCTGAGGCAGAATACAGGATTCCTCCATTCCTGCAGAATGACCTGAAACTCTTGGGAGCCAGGCCAAATCCCCAGACAGGGAGGCTCATCCATGGCCCATGGCCCATGAGACCTCCATTCCACAGCCCTCCGTGACACAAAATCCAGAGACAGAACCCTGAGAAAATGACTCACACTCACCCTTCATTCAAATCCTGAGTAGCTCCCATCACGGTCGTTGATCGGGCCTGCCATACCCTCAGCCCGAAACCTAAGCCGAGTTTGTGTTTTCAGACTTCAGGCCCCACAGCCCTGTCCCACACACTCTCAAATCTGGGGCCCCTGGAGCCACAGCGCAGGACTGTGCCTGCCCTCTCCAAGGAAACTCTGCCCATTCCACTGGCCACAAACCTACAGATTAGGAGAATGCTCCAAGATCCCTGAGGCCATCCCAATAGTGTAGGCTGCCCTGGACAAACAGGGGTGATCTGACACAAGCTGAGCAACTACCTCAACTCAGACAAGCAGGCGGATGTCCCCAGAGACAGAAGATTGAACCGGACAGTCCGTTAGGCCTTAATCTGAACCCTTTTGTTGGTTTCCAGGCGTCTCTCCTCAGAGGCCTGGATTCCAATACCAGCAAATGGGGGTTTCCTGAGGCACCAATCAGAACACCTCTCATCTCCACAGGGGAAACTTACTCTTTGGAGCTGTGTCCAATCCTCCGGGTCGCAGAATCCTTGCGGGCCCCCGAGCCACTGCCACATTCCTAGGTCTCCATGGACACAAACCCACTTGATGACCCCTCCTCAGGAGAGTCCATTTCAACCCAGCCCCCTGGGTAGCTCCCCCAGAGCCAGCAATCAAACCTGCCTTGTCGCTAGGAGACAATGGGAATGTGAAGTAGGATGCCCAGGCATCCATCCTTAGAACCCTGCCCTCGAGTCTTTCTGTATGGGGCGTCCTGGAGCCATCTAACAGGACTCGACTGTCCAGCAGTAGGAATCCTTGCGGTTTGGAGCATCTCACAACTCCCAGCATGGGAAAACCTCCAAGGCCTCGCGAGGGCCCCCACTTCCTGATGGGGCCATAATGGACACAGTCTCCAACCTGAGCCAATGTCAGATCCTCGCCCTGACTCCAGATGCAGGAGATCTCAATTCAGCCTCTGCAGAGTGGGCCTGCCATGCCCTCGCCCGAATTCTCACCCTAGCTTGTGTTCTCAGACTTCCGTCCTAACACTCCTGGCCCCCAAGACCTCCAGATTGGGAATTCTGGAGCCACAATGCAGCAGTCTGCCTTCTGGTCAGATGAAAAACGTTGCCCTATGCGGCTACCCAGAAACGCCAAATGAGGATCAACCTGCACACCACTCCACTGCACTCCAAATCTAGAGGCTGCCATGGGCCCTAATGCTCTGTCTGACACAGCCAGAGCCCGAACTTCCAGTCGGACCCTGAGACAGCTGGCCACACACCCAGCACATCGGGCCCGCCATGGCCTGAGGCCGTCCTCTCTTCCCAACCTAGGGTTTCAGGCTTCAGAACCTAGACCTTATCTCCAATCACTTCATAGGGGTGAACCTGATGCAGAAATTAGAACTCCTCCATCCCCATGGCAAGAAAGCTTGCTGTTGGCATGGTGTTCGACATTCAGAGTAGGAGAAACCAGCATGGCCCATGAGGCCAGGCCCAGGCTTGAGGGCCACGTTGGGCACAAACACGCATTGTGACATTCAGCGGGAGCCCCGTGCTCAAGTAAGCGCTCTCAGTGGCTGGACAATTAGCCCGCATATGGAGATGGCCATGCCCCTAGGCCCCCATCCTAACCCGAGTTTGGGTTTTCCTGTCATCCGTACCCAGGGCTCTGATCTGGAATCCCTCTTTTGGAGGGACACCTGATGCAGAAAACAGGACTCCTCCCTTCCCAGAGAATGACATCAAACTCTTGCGAGCCGGGCCAAATCCCCACAGAAAGAGACTCGTCCATGGCCCATGAGTCCAACCCTCCATTCCATGGCCCTCCTGGATTCAAAATCCAGAGACAAAAGCCTGAAACCCCCACACACTCGCCCTTCGTTCCTATCCCGAGGAACTCCCCTCACGGTCTGTAGATCAGGCCTGCCATACCCTCGGCCCCAAACCTAAGGCAAGCTTTCGTTTTCAGACGTCTGTCCCCACAGCCCTGGCCCACACACCCTCCAGGTTGGGGCCTCTGGAGCCACACTGGAGGACTGTGCCTGCCCTCTCCAAGGAAACTCTGCCCATTCCATTGGCCACGACCCTACAGATTAGGAGAAATCTCCAAGGTCCTCGAGGCCATCCCTCTAGTGTAGGCGGCCCTGGACACACGGGGGCGATCTGAAACAACCTGAGCATCTACCTGCACTCACACACAGAGACAGATCTCCCCAGAGACAGAAGATTGAAATAGACAGGCCCCTAGGCCCTAATCAGAACCCTGCTTTCGTTTCCAGGCGTCTCTCCTCAGAAGCCTTGTTTCAAGTACCAACTAATGGGGGTTTCCAGAGGCACCAATCAGAACACCTCTCGTCTCCAGATGGGAAACTTGCTGTTTCAAACCCTCAGGTTAGGAGAATCCTTCCGGGCCCCTGAGCCACCGCCACGTTCCAAGGTCTCCATGGACACAAACCCACATTATGACCCATCCTCAGGAGAGTCCATTTCAACTCAGCCCCCTGGGTAGCTCTGCCAGAGCCATCAGATCGAGCCGGCCTTGTCGCTAGGAGACAATGGGAATGAGAGGTGGGGTGCTCAGGCATCCATCCTTTGAATCCTGCTCTCGAGTCTTTCGGAATGGGGCATCCTGGATCCATCCAACAGGACTCGACTCTCCCGCAGAAGGAATTCTTGCAGTTTGGATTATCTCACACTCCCAGCCTGGGAAAACCTCCATGATCTCATGAGGTCCCCCGTTTCCTGAAGGGGCCATCAAGAACCCAAACTCCAACCTGAGCCAAAGTCGGATCCTCGCCTTGACATCGAGATCACCCTGGTCTCGATTCAGCCTCTGCAGAGTGGGTCTGCCGTGCCCCCACCCTGAGACGTAACCCTAACTTGTGTTCTCAGACTTCTGTCTTCACACTCCTGGCCCACAAGACATCCAGAATGGGAATTCTGGAGCCACAACAACGCAGCACTCTGCCTGCCCACCAGAAGAAAAACTTTGCCCTAAAGGGCTGCGCAGAAACCCCAATTGAGACTCAACCTGCACGACACTCAACCGCACCCCAATTATAGAGGCTGTGCTGGGCACTTATGCTCTGTCTGACACAGCCTGAGCCTTGACATTCCGACCGACACCCAGACACCAGGCAGCACACCCAGCATATCAGACCCACCATGACCTTAGGCTGTCATCTCTTCCCAAGCTGGGTGTTCAGGATTCAGAACCTAGACCTTATCTCCAGGTTCACTCCGAACAGGAGTGAACCTGATGCAGAAATCAGAACTCGTCCATCCCCATCCAAGAAACTTTGCTGTTGGCATGGTGTCCACCCTTCAGGGTAGGAGAAACCTGCATGGCCCATGAGGCCACGCCCATGCTTGAGGGCCGCCTTCCGCAGAAACATGCATTGTGACCCTCATCATGAGCCCCGTGCTCAAGTAAGGCCTCTCTGGGGCTGGACCAAGAACCCGCATATGGGGCTTTCCATGCACCTAGGCGCTCAATCCTAACCCGAGTTTGAGTTTTATAGTCCCCGGGACCCAGCGCTCTGCGCTGGAATCCCTCTTTTGGAGGGACACCTGAGGCAGAATACAGGATTCCTCCATTCCTGCAGAATGACCTGAAACTCTTGGGAGCCAGGCCAAATCCCCAGACAGGGAGGCTCATCCATGGCCCATGGCCCATGAGACCTCCATTCCACAGCCCTCCGTGACACAAAATCCAGAGACAGAACCCTGAGAAAATGACTCACACTCACCCTTCATTCAAATCCTGAGTAGCTCCCATCACGGTCGTTGATCGGGCCTGCCATACCCTCAGCCCGAAACCTAAGCCGAGTTTGTGTTTTCAGACTTCAGGCCCCACAGCCCTGTCCCACACACTCTCAAATCTGGGGCCCCTGGAGCCACAGCGCAGGACTGTGCCTGCCCTCTCCAAGGAAACTCTGCCCATTCCACTGGCCACAAACCTACAGATTAGGAGAATGCTCCAAGATCCCTGAGGCCATCCCAATAGTGTAGGCTGCCCTGGACAAACAGGGGTGATCTGACACAAGCTGAGCAACTACCTCAACTCAGACAAGCAGGCGGATGTCCCCAGAGACAGAAGATTGAACCGGAC
>NW_027666574.1:0-195671 GCF_963455335.1 Martes martes
GATTCTAATGCCATCAGCCTTTTTCTGAATTACAAATGTTTTATGCTAATTTGAATTGCATTCTGAGGAGAAATGATTCACAAGGTTAAGAAAGCACATCTCTCAGTAAAAAAAAATTAGTGGGGAAAAAAATTTAGTGAGATGATCCATATATTTTTCGACAAAAAAAAAAAATTCCTTAACTCGACAGTGTTATAGTCCTTTGTTACTTCCCACAAAATAAGAGAATATACTAAGCAATGAAAACAGCCAAAAAACTTGCTGGAGTTTCAGTTTCAACCAAAAAACTTTCTTCCAGTTGGGAAGAACTCCTTTCCTTTAGATATGATTGGAAAGACAAGGTGAGTGGATGTGGTGGTTTTATAAATTGACACTTCTCCCATGACAATCCCTCCCCCTAATGTGCGCTAGCCTTAGTAACTGGTTCCTAGTGAACAGAATATGGCAGAACTGCTGTGTGATTCTTTTTTTTTTTTTTTTTAAAGATTTTATTTATTCATTTGACAGACAGAGATCACAAGTAGGCAGAGAGGCAGGCAGAGAGAGAGGAGGAAGCAGGCTCCCTGTTGAGCAGAGAGCCCGATGCGGAGCTCGATCCCAGGACCCTGGGATCATGACTGAGCCGAAGGCAGAAGCTTTAACCCACTGAACCACCCAGGCGCCCCTGCTGTGTGATTCTTAAGGCTAGGTTAGAAAATGTGATATAGCTTCCATCTGACTTTCTTCTTCTAGGAAACCTCACCCTTAGAATCCAGCTGTTGTGGGAAAGCCCAGGCTACCTAGTGAGTCTTCATGCAAATATTCCAGCTGAGACTGCCCTAGCTAACAACCTAGCCAAAAGCCAGCCTCAACAGCCAAACATGTACAGGAACAAGGTTTTAGATGATTCTAGTTCCCAGCTTCCAGTCACCCCAGGTGAGGCCAAATGAAGAAGAAATGAGTTGGCCTTCCTCAGCCTTGTCCAAAGATTTGTGAACAAGATAAATGCTGTTTTGAGCCACTAGGTTTTGAGATGGTTTATTATACAGCAATAAATAACTGGCACAGATACTGATATTAAAATGGGGTGCTGCCATTAAAAAAAAAAAAAACCAAAAAACTAAAACTAAACCTTCTTCGAACCAGGAGGTGGGTGGAACCTGAAAGAAGAGTAAGAGTGCGAAGTGGAGAAGAGTAAGAATGAAAACCAAAAGGGCTTCCAAGAGACTGTTAGTGGAAACCTGATGGCCCCTGAAGAGGCTTACAGCAAAGGCTTCTAGACAAGGGAAGAAAACGACACTAGAGGGAAAGGAACTCGTGCCACAAACCACTTGAAAGTAAAACTGATAGGAGAGATAAGCTAAAGAAAGACTATTCAATATGAAGGAACCAGGACTTACTGGGTTCATCTATCTGTTCCTCATTTACAGCCTCTCCACATGCTGTATTGTCAAATAACGCTAAAAGAAAGAGATGGTTTCTGGGTTAAAAGCAAATCCAGGAAGACATGGCCTATGGATGAAGCCAAAACTATAAACCCTTTATTAAGACTTGAGAAGGATTTAAGGTGTGCCTCAAATTTCTTTAAGGATCTTAAGAGTAGGAGAATTTGAAACGCATTGTCAAATGAGAGCTGCACAGGAAACCTGAGGTGAAAAGCTTATCTCAAAAAGACCCGGGAGAATGGCTTTTCTAATGGCATGAAATCCAATCATATTCACGGAAAATTCAAAAAACTAAGATAATTACAGTAGCAAAAACACTGTTTGCGAGCTTGGACTAAAAGAGACCAAGATAGTACAAACTAAAAATAGGCCTTTGAGTCTTAGAAGTCCCACCAGGAGGAAGCAAGCTGAGAACGAAGCTACAAACACAGGTCATTCCTTATGAAAAGGACAGAACCAAGAGCTCCAAGAGTAAAGCAAACAGCCATGGAGAAGCATTCCCATGGTTAGGACTAAGTCCTAACTGAAGAACTGACAGCATGCTTCAGGGTGTGTTTCAAAACTGCTGTGGACTAGTGTGCCTCCCATTTTCTTTCAATGGGAGAGTCCTGAGCAGGTTACCAGAGTGTTCCATTTGGAGTGGTAGAGAACTGCCTTCCTTAATTCCCAAGTGCTCAGATGGAGAGGACTTGCACTCAAGGGACTATACTTCAGGTACCTTATCCCTGCTGTACCTGATTAAGATGGTAAGATCTTGGACTCAAGCTTAAACCCAATGCCAGGAGAACTGAGATTTGTGGGAGGTATGGGGGGAAGGTGAGTGTATTTTTCATGTGGGAGGAATACAAAAAAATTGTGGCCAGTGGGTAAATCATGCTGCTTTTTAAATGTGTCCATAGGTTTTTAAATATTCATTCCATTAAAAAAAAGACCATGGGCCTACCTTCGTGACTTTCTCCTAACAGAATATGGTGAATGTGATGCTCTGTGTATTCCAAGGCTAGATTACAAAAGACAACAGAGCTTCTGCCTTGCTCTGCAGCTCAGGCAGCTTTCTTGGAATTGAGCCCCCCATCTTGTAAGAAAGTTCAGGCCACAAAGAGGCTAGTGTGCCAGTGTAAGTGTTTTGGCTGCCTGCCCCAACTATAGCCCTAGGCAACAGCCAGCATCAACACCACCAGATGTGAGTGAACAAATCTTCAAACAGTTCCAGCCCCAAGACTTTCAGCTGCCCCACCTGAAGCTAGGGGAAGAGAACAACCTGTCCTGGCCACACTTTTCCTAACAGTAGATTTGTGAACGAAATAAATGTTATTTATTTAAGCCACTAAACTTTGGGGAGTTTGTTAAGAAAAAACAAACAGAAAAATGGATGACAAAAAGAGTTAATAAAATACATAATTTATATAGTAGAAATTGGTCTCCATTAAAGTGGGAAGTAGTAAATGTTAAGATTAATTGTTTTAAATTTTTTAAAATTTATTCATTTGGGAGAGATACGGAGAGACAGAGCACAAGCAGGGGGAGAGGCAGAGGGAGAGGGAGAAGCAGACTCCCTGCTGAGCTGGGAGCCTAACATGGGACTCAATCCCAGGGCCTGGAGATCATGACCTGAGCTAAAGGCAGACAAACCATCTGAGCCACCCAGGTGCCCCTAAGATTAATTTAATAATGACAAACAGTGCTAATGAGAAGAAGCCCATAACTAGAAGCAAGATCTAAGAAGTTTTTCTTTCTGTTTTCCCCCATTTAGAATGTCATTACCTGTGCATTTTTTATATATGACCTTTATTATGTTGAAGTATGTTCCTTCTAAACCTACTTTGTTAAGGATTTTTATCATGAATGGATGTTGTACTTTTTTATCATGAATGGATGTTGCACTTTGTCAAATGCTTTTTTTTAAACATTTTATTTATTTATTTGACGGACAGAGATCACAAGTAGGCAGAGAGGCAGGCAGAGAGAGAGAGGGGGAAGCAGGCTCCCCTCCGAGCACAGCACGGAGCCCGATGTGGGGCTAGATCCCAGGACACCGGAATCATGACCTGAGCCAAAGGCAGAGGATTTAACCCACTGAGCCACCCAGGTGCCCCTCAAATGTTTTTCTACATCTTTTGAAATGATAAGATGATTCTTCTCCTTTTATTAATTTGGTGTATCACAATGATTGATTTGCTGATATTAAAACACCCCCATAACCTAGGAATAAATCCCATTTGATCATGGTGATGATTTTTTTTAATGTACTGTTGGATTCAGTTTGCGAGTATTTTGTTGAGGATTTTTGCATCCATGCTCACCAAAGATACTGGCTTAGAGTTCTTTTTGTGGTGTCTTTGTCTCATTTTGGTATCAGCGTAATACTGGCCTCATAGAATGAATTTGGAGTTTTTCCTTCCTTTTCTGTTTTTTGGAATAGTTTGAGAATGGGTACTAACTCTTCCTTTAAATGCTCGGTAGAATTTGCCTCTGGTCCCGGACTTGTGTTTGTTCATAGTTTTTTGATTAATGATTCAATTTCTTCGCTGGTTTTCAGTCTGTTCAAATTTTCTATTCTTGTTTCAGTGCTGGTAATGTATATGTTTCTAGGAATTTATCCATTTCTTCTACATTGTCCAAATTGTTGGCATATAGTTGTTTATAATATTCTTTCATAATTGTCTGCATTTCTGTGGTGTTGGTTGTTATTTCTCCTCTCTCATCTGTGATATTATTTGGGTCCTTCTTCTCTTCTTTCTGATAACTCTGGCTAAAGCCTTATTGGTTTTATTAATGTTTTTTAAAAAACCAGCTCCTGGTTTCATTGATCTCTCCTATTTTTGTCTTTTTTAAGTTTCTATAGTGTTTACTTCTGCTCTAATTTTTAAAAAAAATTTATTTGAGAGAGAGAGAAAGTGGGGAGAGGATCAAATGGAGAGGGAGTGAGAGAACCCTCAAGTAGACTCCCCACTGAGCACAGAGCCAGAAGCAGGGCTCAATCCCAGGACTCTGAGATCATGACCTGAGCTGAAATCAAGAGTCTGCTGCTTAACCAACTGAGCCACCTACTACTACTACTGCTCTAATTTTTATTATCTCCTTCCTTCTGCTGACTTTAGGCTTCATTTGTTGTTCTTTTTCTAGCTTCTTTAGGTGAAGGTAAGGTTGTTGTAGATTTTTCTGATTTCTTGAGGTAGGCCTGTATTGCTATATACTTCCCTCTTAGAACCATATTTACTGTATCTCAAAAGTTTGGGCAATTGTGTTTTCATTTTCATTTGCTTCCATGTATTTTTTTTTAAATTTATTCTTTTATTTCCTTGTTGCTCCATTCATTGTTTAGTAGAATGTTACTTAACCAACATGTATTTGTGGTCTTTCACATTGTTTCCTGTGGCTGACTTCTAATTTAATAGTATTATGATCAGAAAAGGTGGATGGTATGACTTCAGTCTTCTTGTATTTATTAAGACCGGTTTTGTGGGTATTATGGAGGGCACGTATTACATGGAGCACTGGGCGTGGTGCATAAACAATGAATTTGGGAACACTGAAAAAAAAATAAAATTAAATTTAAAAAGAAAGACTTGTTTTGTGGCCTAATATGTGATCTATTCTACAGAATGTTCCAGAATGTGTATTCTGTTGTTTAAGGATGGAATATTTTGAATATATCTCCTTAGTCCACCCAGTCCAGTGCATCATATAAAGCCACTGTTTCCTTGTTGACTTTCTGATCTGTCCACTGATATAAGTGGTGTGTTAAAGTGCCTAGCTATTGATTTTTTTTTCTTGCTTCCTTTTTTATTTCTTTTTTTACACATTTTATTTTTTTTAATTTTTTATTTCTTTTCAGCATAACTCTATTCATTGTTTTTTCACCACACCCAGTGCTCCATGCAATCCGTGCCCTCCTTAATATCCACCACCTGGTTCCCCCAACCTCCCACCCCCCGCCCCTTCAAAACCCTCAGGTTGTTTTTCAGAGTCCATAGTCTCTCATAGTTCACCTCCCCTTCCAATTTCCCTCAACTCCCTTCTCCTCTCCATCTCCCCTTTTCCTCCATGTTATTTGTTATGCTCCACAAATAAGTGAAACCATATGATACTTGACTCTCTCTGCTTGACTTATTTCACTCAGCATAATCTCTTCCAGTCCTGTCCATGTTGCTACAAAAGTTGGGTATTCATCCTTTCTAATGGAGGCATAATACTCCATAGTGTATATGGACCACATCTTCCTTATCCATTCATCCGTTGAAGGGCATCTTGGTTCTTTCCACAGTTTGGCGACCGTGGCCATGGCTGCTATAAACATTGGGGTACATATGGCCCTTCTGTTCACTACATCTGTATCTTTGGGGTAAATACCCAGTAGTGCAATTGCAGGGTCAGAGGGAAGCTCTATTTTTAATTTCTTGAGGAATCTCCACACTATTCTCCAAAGTGGCTGCACCAATTTGCATTCCCACCAACAGTGTAACAGGGTTCCCCTTTCTCCACATCCTCTCCAACACATGTTGTTTCCTGTCTTGCTAATTTTGGCCATTCTAACTGGTGTAAGGTGGTATCTCAATGTGGTTTTAATTTGGATCTCCCTGATGGCTAGTGATGATGAACATTTTTTCATGTGTCTGATAGCCATTTGTATGTCTTCATTAGAGAAGTGTCTGTTCATGTCTTCTGCCCATTTTTTGATATGATTGTCTGTTTTGTGTGTGTTGAGTTTGAGGAGTTCTTTATAGATCCTGGATATCAACCTTTTGTCTGTACTGTCATTTGCAAATATCTTCTCCCATTCCGCGGGTTGCCTCTTTGTTTTGTTGACTGTTTCCTTTGCTGTGCAGAAGCTTTTGATCTTGATGAAGTCCCCAAAGTTCATTTTTGCTTTTGTTTCCTTCACCTTTGGAGACATATCTTGAAAGATGTTGCTGTGGCTGATATCAAAGAGGTTACTGCCTATGTTCTCCTCTAGGATTCTGATGGGTTCCTGTCTTACATTGAGGTCTTTTATCCATTTCGAGTTTATCTTTGTGTACGGTGTAAGAGAATGGCCGAGTTTCATTCTTCTACATATAGCTGTCCAGTTTTCCCAGCACCATTTATTGAAGAGACTATCTTTTCTCCACTGGATATTTTTTCCTGTTTTGTCAAAGATTATTTGACCATAGACTTGAGGGTCCATATCTGGGCTCTCTACTCTGTTCCACTGGCCTATATGTCTGTTTTTATGCCAGTACCATGCTGTCTTGGTGATCACAGCTTTGTAGTAAAGCTTGAAATCAGGTAACGTGATGCCGCCAGTTTTATTTTTGTTTTTCAACATTTCCTTAGCGATTCGGGGTCTCTTCTGATTCCATACAAATTTTAGGATTATTTGCTCCAGCTCTTTGAAAAATACCGGTGGAATTTTGATCGGAATGGCATTAAAAGTATAGACTGCTCTAGGCAGTATAGACATTTTAACAATGTTTATTCTTCTTCATAAAATCTATCTATGAAAGACCCACAGCAAATATCATCCTCAATGGGAAAAAGCTTGCAGCCTTCCCGTTGAGATCAGGAACACGACAAGGATGCCCACTCTCACCACTCTTGTTCAACATAGTATTAGAAGTCCTAGCAACAGCAATCAGACAACAAAGAGAAATAAAAGGTATCCGAATTGGCAAGGAAAAAGTCAAACTCCCTCTCTTCACAGATGACATGATTCTTTATATGGAAAACCCAAAAGACTCCACCCCCAAACTACTAGAACTCATACAGCAATTCAGTAACATGGCAGGATACAAAGTCAATGTACAGAAATCAGTGGCTTTCTTATACATTAGCAATGAAAATACAGAAAGGGAAATTAGAGAATCGATTCCATTTACTATAGCACCAAGAACAATAAGATACCTGGGAATAAACCTAACCAAAGAGGTAAAGGATCTGTACTCGAGGAACTACAGAACACTCATTAAAGAAACTGAAGAAGACACAAGAAGATGGAAGACCATTCCATGCTCTTGGATTAGAAGAATAAACTATTGATTATTTCTATTCCTTCCTAAAATATCCAAATTGTACATTGTCTTCATGGATACTTTTGCAATTAGGAATAAAAGCAATGAATTTCATTTAAAACATATATAATAAAATTAAAGGGCCCTAGTATTATTGTATTATTATCAATTAGTTCTTTTATTTTAGTCATTAATTGTTTTATGTACTTGGGTGATCCCATGTTGGGTGCATAAATATTTACAATAGATAGTTCTTCTTCCTGTCAGACTGTCCTCTTTATTGTGATATAGTGCTCTTGTCTCTTACTATAGTCGTTCTTTCAGACTCTATTTTGTCCAACATAAATATTACTATTCTGGCTTTCTTTTGATATCCACTTGCAAGATACATGTTTTTTCCACCCCCTGACTTCCAATCTGCAGGTGTCCTTATGACAAAAAGAAAGCTCTTGCAAGCGGCTTATACACGGGTCTTGTTTTTTCTTCTTCTTCTTCTTTTTTTTAATCCACTCTGACATCCTATGTCTTTTGATTAGAGCACTTACCCCATTTATATCCAAAGTAATTATTGATAGATACGTATTTCTCATTTTACTACTTGCTTTGTGGTTGTTTCTAGAGATTTTCTCTGACCATTTTTTGTGTCTTCGATGTTTTACTGGTTTTCTTTAGTGATATATTTGGATTTCTTTCTCTCTTTGAGTGTTTATCAGTGGTTTTGTTTTCTTTTTAGAGATGGCATGAGTGGAGTGGGGAGAGGGAAAGGAATCTTAAGCAGACTCCATGGCTGGAATAGAGAGCAGTGCAGGGCTCAATCTCACAACCCTGAGATTATGACCTGAGCTGAGATCAAGTCAAATGCTTAAACAACTAAGCCACCCAGGCACCACTATTAGTGGTTTTTGATATATAATTTGTATATAACCTCTTCTGCATATAGCAGTCTATATTAAGCTGCTGGTCTTTAAGTTTGAGCCCTTTCTTTTCTCTTCTCCCCATGCTTTAGGTAAGGTATTATATTTTATATCCTTTTTTCCTGAGTTCCTTAACTTAGTTTTTGTATAAATGTTCATTTTTGCTACTTTTGTGCTTCCTGCCCTTATACTGTCACATTTGGTCTCTTCTTTCCACTCAAAGGGTCCCCTTTAATATTTCCTGTGGGGCTAGTTTAGTAGTCACAAACTCATTTAGTTTTTAATCTGGGAAACTCTATCTCTCCTATTCTGAGTAATAGGCTTGATGGATAGAGTATTCTTGGCTACAGATTTTTCCCATTCACCACGTTGAATAGATAATACCACTCCCTTCTGGCTTGCAAAGTTTCTGCTGAAAAAGTTCCTGCTAGCCTTAAGGGGTTTCCCCTGGAAGTTACTGACTTGCTTTCCTGTTTTTAAGATGTTTTCTTGATCAGTATATTTTGCAAATTCAATTACAATAGGTCTTGGTGTTGGCCTACTATTGTTGATTTTGATAGTTTTCTGTGTCTCCTGGATCTTGATGTCTTTTGCCTTCCCTAGATTAGGGAAGTTTTCTGCTATTATTTCTAGAAACAACTTTTCTTACACCTTTTTTCTCTCTTCTTCTACTGGGACTCCTATAACACGAATGTTATTACATTTGATGGAGTCACTGAGTTCCCTAGGTCTGGTCTCATTTTGCATAATTCTTCTTTCTCTCCCTTCTTTGGCTTCATTGCTTTCCATTACTTTGACTTCTAAGTTGTTAATTTGTTCCTCTGTTTTTTCCAGCCTGCTGTTCATTGCATTAGGTGTATTTCTTATCTCATTTATTCCACTCTTCATCTCTGATTCTTTTTTAGCTCTTTTATCTCTGTTGTAAGGATCTCACTGATGTTGTCCGTTCTTTTCTCAAGTCCAGTGAGTATCCCTATGATCACTGCTTTAAATCCTCCATCAGGCATGATATTTACATCTGTCTCACTTCAATCTCTGGACCCATGGCCTTATCCTGTTCTTTTGTTTGAGATAAATTCCTCTGTTTTCTCATTTTATCTAAGTCTCTACCAGCTTCTCTGTGTTAAAAAAGCCAGTTACATCATCTGCTCCCGAAAGTAATGGACTTATGAAAAAAGACGTCATGTAGTGCCCAGGGTCTCGTGCTTAGGGGAGAATCTCTAGTGTGCGCTGCATGCACTCTGCTGTTGTGTTCTGGCTGCTCTGTCCTTCAGGCCAGACATCTGCAGAGGCTCTCCCTCACTGCTGTGGGCAGTGTTTAGTACCTGGCCTGAAGGTAGCAACTTTTAACTAGGTGTGCTCTGGTGTGCTTGTGAAATGAGACCTGTCACCACCTCCACTGGAACTGAGGCCCTCCCGAATCTGGTCAGATGTGGTGTGGGCAGGGACTTGTGCTGATTTTCTGGGGGAAAGGCCTGCTGTGGTGGAACTGAGGCAAGAATGATTGAGCAGGGCAGTTCCTCTGGAGTGCAAGGGGATGGTGCTCGGTGTAAGCAGATTAGGCAGCCAGTGTCAGAGCTGCACTGTGTCCCACAGATGGCTCTGTGCTTCTGCTGAGGGGCACTGGAGGGAAATGGTACAAGCTGGTTCCTTTGTTCCTAGAGAGGGGTCTCTGTGAACACTGCCTCTCAGGGAAATGCTCTGAGAAGACTAATTTCCCTACTGTATGCCCCAGACACTATTCAGATCACTGTTTCCATGCTGTATGTTCCCAGGTGGTTTGCCTGCCTTCTCTCCAAGAGCAGCACAGTGCCCTACAGGCTCTATCCCAGCCAAACCCAGTGACTTTTAGAATTCCAGGTTTTAAGTCCCCCTAGTTGTAAGAACTCATGACATTATACTCCTCTCACTTTCCTGTGTAGTCAGTGGCTACAGGGAAACATTCTCTTTGTGCAGACCCGTGTCTCGCTCCTGCCCTTCTCCATGACCATGACTCCCCTCCTCTGCAGCCGCCAGGATCTGTTTCTCTCCTAAACCACATCTCTGTACTTCCTACCTTCTTTGATGTGGCCTCTTCTCTCTAATAGTGGACTTTGTTCTGTTAGTCTTCAGGGATTAGTTGAAACTAGGCTCCTCTTACTCTGCCACCTTCTTCCTTTCTCTTAAGATATTTTTCTAAGATTCCCTTCAATTACAAATTATTACAACTGGCAGGAACACCTTTCCAGAATTTCCCCACAAGCTAGGGGAAAAGAAAAACTCGCGAGCAGAGAGACAATATGATTTGAAGTATAATAGCTGAAAAACTAGAAATAGTTTAGTAACCAAAATTTGACCTTTTACCTGATCTCCATTAACTGAAATTCTAAAAGAAATAGGCAGATTTGAGTATTTTTTAACCAATCTAATACTCAATCTTTATTCTGCTTTCATCAGTGAGGAAATAAAGAGAACATTATGGAATCATTTTTAATCTTTTCAGTAGAAAACGAAATGTACTATCCTTTGGCATTATTTAAATTGAATATAACTTCTCCTTTATTTTACTCGAAGCTTGTTTATGTGGGGAGGTAAGTAAGACCATCTCGTCTTTATGTTGTGCCACAAAGCTTTCCTATATCACACAAACAGGCTTTGAATTTTTTTTTGGAATTTAAACTGATTATCTACTATTTGTCTCTGATAACTCCTTTAAATAAAACCTGATAATTTATAGCTGTATTCTGGAAATAATGTAATAAATATTTATTCCATTTATTACGTATTGAGCTATTAAAGTACATATTGTTCTATTTAAACTAAAAGAAGACAGATAAAGACACCTGTGTTTTCTGAGAATGTAGGATCTGTGCCAAGAACAGGATCAATACCAGTGTTATACACAAGAACCAGGTCAAAAGAGTATCTACTTGTGAGTTGCAATTCTGGATTAGCAAGATTTCAAAACAGGAAAGCTGAAGGCCCAGAGTTCATCTTTTCCTTCCTACATGGTGAAATTTATGGATGAGTCTACACTTTATAACAAGTTCATAAAACGTAATGAAGTAAATAGTAGATAGCAGATCCCACAACCAAGATTTGATGAAAATGGATATGCGAGGCACTGAGTGAGAGACTAAAGATATGAATGGAGAAAAGAAACAGGACTCTAGCTTTTTGAGCCTAACTTCTCATTGGATCATGGAGTCAGCAAGGCATAAGTTGGTAAAAGTCTCCTTTTCAAGAAGCAAAAAATGTCTACAGGAGTAAAGTTAAGTTCTCCTACAGTGACTTTTTATTATTACATAAGTGAGTGGTAATTTGCAAGACGACTAGGGAAGATGTCTCATAAAATTTGATTGGACAGTGACATAAGGATAGACATATAGATCAATGTATTAGAATTGACAATCTAAAAAGAAATTGCTACATTATGGTGAACTGACGTAAAACGAGGGTATAAAACAATTAAATGGAATAAGAATAGTCTTTTTAACAAATGGTACTAGGACAAATGGATGTCCCCATGCAAAGTAATAAAATTAAACCTCTACCTCATAGCATATATACAAAATTAACTCAAAACTTAAGAGCTAAAACTATAAAAAAAAAACTTAGAAAAAAACATAGGTGTATCATTTGTGACTGGATTTGGCAACAGTTTCTTAGATATGACACCAAAAGACAAAAAAAGATTAAGTATATTTCATCAAAATTAAAAACGTCTTTGCTTCAAACGTCACCATCAATAAAGTGAAAAGTCAAGCTACTGAATAAGAGAAAAGATTTGAAAATCTTATATCTGATAAGGGATCTGTATTTAGAATATGCAAATAACTCTTACAATAATGAAAAGACAATCCAATAAAGAAGTGGGCAAAACAATTGATTCAGTCTTTAAGGAAGATATAGAAATGGATAATAACACACATAAAAAGATGAGATGCTCAACATAATTAAGTTTTTGTGGGTATTTTTAACATTTTATTTGTTTATTTGACAGAGAGAACACAAGCAGGGGGAGCTGCAAAGGAAGAGGGAGAAGTAGGCCCTCTGCTGAGCAGGGAGCCTAATGCAGGGCTTGATGCCGAAGGCATCACAATTCCAAACTTCAAGCTCTATGACAAAGCTGTCATCATCAAGACAGTGTAGTACTGGCACAAAAACAGACACATAGATCAATGAAACAGAATAGAGAGCCCAGAAATGGACCCTCAAGTCTATGGTCAACTAATCTTCGACAAAGCAAGAAAGAATGTCCAATGGAAAAAAGACAGTCTCTTCAACAAATAGTGTCGGGAAAATTGAACAACCCCAAGCAGAAGAATGCAACTGGACCATCTTCTTATACCACACACAAAAATAGACTCCAAATGGATGAAAGACCTCAATGTGAGAAAGGAATCCATCAAAATCCTTGAGGAGAACACAGACGGAAACCTCTTTGACCTCAGCCACAACAACTTCTTCCTAGAAACATCCCCCAAAGCAAGGGGAGCAAGGGCAAAAATAAGCTATTGGGACTTCATGAAGAGCAAAAGCTCTTTGCACAGCAAAGGAAACAGTCAACACAACCAAAAGACAACTGACAGAATGGGAGAAGATATTTGCAAATGGCATATCAGATAAAGGGCTAGTATCCAAAACCTATAAAGAACTTATCATACTCAACACCCAAAGAACAAATAATCCAATCAGGAAACGGGCAGAGGACATGAACAGACATTCCTGCAAAGAAGACACCCAAATGGCCAACAGACAGATGAAAAAGTGCTCAACATCACTTGGCATCAAGGACATACAAATCAAAACTACACTGAGATACCATCTCCTACTAGTCAGAATGGCTAAAATTAACAAGTCAGGAAACATCAGGTGTTGGCAAGGATGCGAAGAAAGGGGAACCCCCCTACACTGGTGGGAATGGTGGGAATGGTGGGAATGTCAGCTGGTGCAGCCACTCTGGAAAACAGCATGGAGGTTCCTCAAGAAATTGAAAATAGAGCTACCCTATGACCAGCAACCACACTACTGAGTATTTACCCTAAAGATACCAATGTAGGTATCCAAAGGGGCACATGTATCCAAAGGTTTATAACAGCAATGTCTACAATAGCCAAATGATGGAAAGAACCTAGATGTCCATCAACAGATGAATGGATAAAGAATATGTGGTATATATACACTATGGAATACTATGCAGCCATCAAAAGAAATGAAATCTTGCCATTTGCAATGATGTGGATGGAACTAAAGGGAGGGTATTATGCTGAGCCAAATAAGTCAATCAGAGAAAGACAATTATGATATGAGCTCTCTGATATGAGCAAGTTGAGAGGCAATGTGGGGGGTTTGGGGAGTAGGGAAGGAAAAAATGAAACAAGATGGGACCAGGGAGGGAGACAAACTCTTAATCTCAGGAAACAAACAGGGTTGCTGGAGGGGAGGGAGGTGCAAGGGATGGGGTGCCTGGGTGATGAACATTGGGGAGGGTATATGCTATGCTGAGTGCTGTGAGTTGTGTAAGACTGATGAATCACAGACCTGTACCCCTGAAAGAAATAATGCATTATATGTTAATTTAAAAAAAAAGACTGAGAGATGGTGAAATCAACCCAATTAACTGAGAGGATAAAATGTGATAGCAGGGAAATAACATGAGATGTCCAGACAATAACTAAATGAACGTTCACAGCAGCATTATCAACGGCCAAAAAGTGGAAACAACCCAAAGGTGCATCAAATGATGAATGAACAAGGGTTTTAGCCCACAATGGAGTACTGTTTGATAATAAGGAATGGAGCACTGATATATGCTATGACACAGATGAACCCCAAAAACATTAAGCGAAGGAAGCTAGTCACAAAGGACCACACATTGTGTGATTCCCTATATATGAAATATTCAGAATGGGCAACTCTATAGAGGCAGGAAGTAGACTGGTGGTTGCCTGAGCCTGGGGGCAAGGATTACGGGTTTCTTTTCAGGGTTATTAAAATGTTCTAGTTGATGGCAATAATGGTTGCACAACTCTATCAATATACTCAGAAACATTGAACTACACATATTAAATGGGTGAAATGTATGGAATGTGTATTCTATCTCAATAAAGCTTTAAAAAAAATCCAATGGCAAGACATAGATAATTTTCTTAATTCTCTCTTTTGGGTGTATATAGTATACATGATCTAAATATTTCTGTGCATTTATTATATATTGAAAAGGAAAAGAAAATGAAGGAAATGCCTAAGTTCAACTGGTTTGTGAAATCACTTTTCTGTACAAGTTACCCTGAAATCAGTACAGATTCTGTATCCATTCAAAAAAGTAAAGATGAAAAATAAGATAATTTCCTGAAACATTCTATTAAACATTATCTTCTGCTTTTACATGGCTTAGCTCATCATGGTAACAGAGATATCATTAAAAAACATTGTTTAGCGCACCTGGGTGGCTCAGTTGGTTAAGCAGCCAACTCAGGATTTTAGCTCAGGTCATGACCTTATGGTCATGGAATCAAGCCGGCATGGGGCTCTTGCTGGGCAGGGGTCTGCTTGAAATTCTCTCCATCTCCCTCTGCCTTTCCAACCCCCCCACCAGACCACAAATAAATAAATAAGTCTTTAAAAAAATTATTTAGTAGGGAAAAAGTCCCAATTTCTGTGAGGAATGATGTGTAAGTTTCAACTTTCAAGGGTAACTACTATAAGAAAAAAATGTATAACACAAATAACAGAATGACAGTCAAAGTTTAAGAAATAAATACATTGTGAAGATACTAAAATTGTACTAAATTAATTGTAATGAAAATACAGAAGAAAGTGGTCCATGGAAATAAGCATCCTAAAACACTTCATATTATTTAACCAACTACAGATTAACTTGACATGTTACATTTCATACATACCTGATTCCTACTCTGAGCCAGTTTTTTCTTTAAGTCCTGTACCTCATCTTCTAAATTCATACGACAACGTGATGTCACGTCCAGTGAAGACTCTGACATAGATAGTTTTTTTAGGGTATCGGCCAGTTCTTCTTGAAGTTTTCTCACAACTACCTAATAAGACATTTCTGTTACTCGTTTTATAAATCATCTTACTATTAAATTACGTTAACAAAATATAACTTTAACCTATGTACTTGGAAAATTTCACTACAAACGTCAATTCATCTCCTTTTCCTAACATGTACACATTATGGATGTTTAATGAATTTGGTTAAAGACACAAAAAGATGTTATCCTGCCTAGTCAGTATTATGGTACTTAGATAATTAATTCAGCCCCACTATCCATTCCTTGTGGATGAATTTTCCCAAAGCTTCCCAAGCTACTGAAGTCTCAAAAAGAAATGGCTATATAGGTGGAACTAACTTTGGTAAATTCTACAGTATGAAATGTTTTCCCTCTTTTTTATTAGAGGCTTCAATTAATGTCGGAGTTCCTCACAGGTTCAATCCTCTGCTCAAATCCTTTTAACAGATAACTATCTCAGAACATAAGTGAAGTCATTCTAATGGCCTTCAAGACCCTACATGACTGGCTTTCACCTCTCTCCCTGACCTCCATTCCTGCTACACAAGAATCCTGCCACCCCTCATTAATCTGAAAATGGAGATGCAATGCCCAATTAATAAATTACAGAGATACAATTCTCTTTGTGTTGGACAAACTTATGCCCAAATGATAGTAATTGAGCTTTGAAATGAGCAAATTATTTGTAAAATTGCTTAAAAAATTATAAATAGCAGTGGGAAGATTAAATCAAATATAGTTTTGCTAAAGCTCATTACAGTCGTCCCAAATTATGATTTAATGAAAAGTAAGGGCCTGCAAAAGATTAAAAGGTCATAAGAATACATGATTTCAGACTAAAAATTCAAATTTATATAAATAAGAATAAAATTATGCCAACCTAAAATGTATAAAAAGCTACCATGTAGAGCTTGCATAAATGTATAAATGTATAAAAGTATATATGTATGTATATATACACATATATTTATACTTATAAATATATACTTATACTTATGTATGTATGTATAAGAAGTACTGAGATACTGTACTTTTTATTCAGTTCATTTGGGAAATCTGGAGCTAACTGTCAAGTTAACCCACTTAATTGAATCTCAATTTCAAAATATGCATGCTTTAAAAATCCTCTATGCTTGGAGTGTTGGCTTTTAAAATATATATACATATATACATGGAGAAAATATATATATATACAAACACACATATATATACATATATATGTATACATATATACACATGGAGAAATATATATATATGTATATGTACACACACACACGGAGAAAAAACAATAATTTCAGAAAATAAAATATATATACATACAAATACATACACATGTGTACTTCAAAATAACTAAAGAAAATACCCCAGAACTCATTTTGTTATCCATTTCTATCTCTTTTTGTTTGCAAAGGTGATTGTTTAGAATTCCATCTTGTAATATTCTGGCATCCTGTTTTCGACAAAGTTGTTTCTCAGTATCATACCGTTCTTCCACAACCTAAAGACATATTTTCATTAGAATTTTGGATGACACCATTAAAAAAAAAAGTCAAAAGCTTAAGAGAACTTAAAAAAAAAAGTTCAAAAGAAGTAGCCTTTTTAAATACAAGGATTTTTATCCTACACGAATAACTCAAATTTTAATTTAAATGACAGCTATATTTGTCATAGAGTAAAAATACAGGTAGATACAGTATGTGAAATAAAATTTCTTTACAAAGCATTTAACTAATTCCATCATAGTCTCAAGGTGATTTAGCCTGTACTTTAATATAAAAAATCCAAAACTGGGGTGCCTGGGTAGCTCAGTTGGTTAAGTGTCCCAGTCTTGGTTTCAGCTCAGGTCATGATCTCAAGGTTTTAAGATCAACCCTGAGTCAGGCTCTGCACTCAGAGTTGCTTGAGATTCTTATCCCTCCCTTTCCCTCCCCCTCTACACATTCCCCTACTCATGCTCTCTCTCTAAAAATAAATAAAATCTTAAAAAAAAAAAAGCCAACATGCATATTTATCTCAATTTACCCTCCATCCCTTCATTCAGAAAATAGACATAGCGTTTATACGAGAAGCCAAGAATTCCAATAAATTAATGATCTTAGCTATAAATATCATAGTTCCTATTAGTATAAAACTAAATTTTTATCTACTTTATACCTAAGTAATATACATTAAATCAAAGGGTATTATAAATAATAGTGATGGAAATATGAAATTTTTATCAAAGACTTACCTGATTGAAATTATTTCTTACAGTCCTCAATTCCATATCTAGTGCTCTAAGATTAAGTTCAAGTTCTTGTTTCATTTCAACTTCTTTCTTATACTGCTCTTCTTTTCTTGTTAGTTGCTCCCGAATCTTTTCATATAACATTTCAGCAATTGCTCTGTTCTTGTTTTCTTGTTTTAAAGTAAATCTGCAAATAAATGTGCTTATTTTAAAATTTGTTTTGTAAGCAATAAAAAGCTCATGTTATGATCTGCTTCCACATATGCTGTTTTTTTATCCAAATGAAATTTCTACATTCTCAATTTTTTTTTCCTTTCTAGGGCTCGTGTTTTTAATTTCTCACTTCAATCTCTTCCAAAAGATATATATAGTTGAAAAGAAGCAATGAAAAAGCATTGTGCTGCTTAGTACTAAGTTTTAGTCAGTAATAACTGTGGGAGACATTCTAGGGAAAGGAATTTTGAAATTATTCAAGAAAGAATGGAAAATTATTGTTTTTTCCACATAGTCCTAATTACTCCTCCATTAGAAGAGATAATTTAGTTACTATTTAAAAAAGAGAAGTTGCTGTTTATAAAAAAGTTATAATTCACTACAAGTAAATTGCTACTTCATGAAACATCACAGGTACAGCCGTGTAAGACAGTATCTGCAGATGCATTTACACAACATACACCTGCAGATTACTGTGATCCAGGACCAGGCTAGGGAGTCGAATATTTGTTGCCCTATAATTTTTATGTTTCTTCTTCTGCAATACTCTCAATTTACCTTATTGATTATTATTCATTTCATGTTTTTAAAGATTTTATTTATTTATTTGATAGAGAGAGCACAAAAAGGTGGAGTAGCAGGCAGAGGGAGAAGGAAAAGCAGGCTCCCCGCTGAGCAAGAAACCCAATGGGGGACTCAATCCCAGCACCCTGGGATCATGACCTGAGCCAAAGGCAGACACGTAACCAACTGAGCCATCCAGGTACCCCTTATCAGTTGTTTTTTTTTTTTATTAACATATAATGTATTATTTGTTTCCCCTACTATCCATTTAATAAATCATTTAAAAACCCCTTTTATAACAACACAGGATCTATATTAAGTAAACAATAAAGAGTAATATGTGCTTGCAGCATAGGCTTTTGAATTAATTTTATCAACATATAAGAGAGATGCTGAAAAAACATAGCAGTAGTCCTTTTCCATTTTACTTTTTAGTCACACTAAAATTAGTTTTAAAAAAACTAATTTTAAAAATGTTTTCTGTCTCGAGAAAAATGGCCATTTTATACCCTGTTGATGGGTCCAATTTAAAAATAGGATCAAAGAACTTTTTTAAAAATTTTTATACTTTAAGTAAACAATAGTACATTGAAGAATTTATTCCAAGTAACCAGAAATGTATAAACAGATTTATATAAAAAAACATTGCTTACAGCATTAATTAAAGTATAGAAAAATGGGGGTAAAAAAACCCAAAATTCAATTTGTTAAATAATGAGGTTTCCACATGGTGGATTTCTATATGATCATTAAAATTATATTTGGAATATTCATTAAATTATTAAAAGCTGTTAAGAACTTGCTGTATTATTTCGAAGAATCTCATACTTCACAATACTAAAGAAGTTTTCTTCCCTATAAAATCCCAGAAGGTAAGTTAGCAATTTTAAAACTTCTACACATCTGTAGTATAAAAGTAAATAATTCAAGGGGTGCCTGGCTGGCTCAACTGATAGAGCATGTGACTCTTGATCTCATGGCTGTGAGTTCAAGCCCCACATATATTGGGCGTGGAGCCTATCTTAAAAAAAAAAAAAAAAAAAAGTAAATAGTTCAAGTATTTCCTTAAAACCAAGATATCATACCTCAAACGGTAGAGTTCTTGCTTCCATTCCACTTTTTGAAGCTCTAACTTCGATATCATTTCTTTTGTTTCTAATAGCTCCTTTTGTAGTTCATTAGCCTTATTTTCCATTTTTTTATTTTCTCTTTTAAGTTGTCCACAGTGATATTTTTTAAGTTCTATTAAGCTTTCATATGAAAGAACCGCCTCCTGGATTTTCAATAAACTGACAGGATCTACATCAGAGAAAAAACAAAAACAAAAAAAAATATATAGGGCATCTGGGTGGCTCAGCTGGTTAAGCACCTAACTCTTGGTTTCAGCTCAGGTCAGACATAATCCCAGAGTCGTTGGATCGAGCCCTGCATCGGGCTCCACTCAGCATGGAGTCTGCTTGAGATTCTTTCCACCCTTCCTCCCTACCCCTCTGTTCTTTCCCACACCCCTAGTCATGCTCACTCTCAAATAAATTAATTAAATATTAAAAAAGAAAAAGAATAAAATATATGAGTACTTTTGCATATAAAGGACTGTATGCTTTCACATTCAATCATTCATACATTAAACAAATATATATTGAAGGATTTCAATATGAAATATATTACTGGGATGCCTGGGTGTCTCAGTTGGTTAAGCATCTGCCTTCAGCTCAGGTCATGATCTCAGGGTCCTGGGATCAAACTCTCCACTGGGCTCCCTACTCAGTGGGGAGTCTGCTTCTCTCCCTGCCCCTGCCCCTCCCCCCGCTTATGCACTCTGTCTCTCAAATAAATAAAATTTTTTAAAAAGCAAAAGATATTACACTAAGCTCTGCAGATCTCTGGCTTGTATTTAGCTTAAAGTCTAGGGAAGGAGAAAACAATTAGGAATTCAGAGAGTTCCTATAATAAAAGAGTTCTAGGATCACATAACATAACTTGATCTACGGTAGGAAGGGAAGATTTCCCTGAGAAAGAGATAACTATTCTGAGAAATGAAGGAGGAGCAGGAAACACGTGAGCAAAGGAGGAAGGAGAGCATTAAAGACAGTCTACAGCATGTGCCAAAGTTCTATGGCAATCTGCTTCTGGCCAAGATGGAGTAACAGGTACTGATTTATCTTCCTACCTGAAAAAAGCCAAACAAAAACAGGTAAAATACACTTTAAAATCACTTTCAAGAAAAAGGAATTCAGGCAATGAAGGACAATGATCCCTGAAAACACAAGAAGTTAGCCTAACACATACTGGAGCTCACTGCCTTGGCACAATTTCCAGGCCATGACACAGGTGAAAAAACTGAGATAGACTCCACCAGACTCCCTGAGTTGAGGTGATGAAACTGAGTCCGGTGAAACCAAGACAGATGAGATCAGCGGTCAAAGCACTGGCGAGGAGAAAGCAGAAGAAAGAACGAACCCCGGAGAACAGAAGAGTAATAACCAATGCATGCACGTAAGGAAATCTCCTGTGACCAGGGGAAAGATCCATCTGGAAAGAGCAGAGGAAACCCTGCCTGGTGCTCACACGGCACCAGGGGCAGTATCTATCCCCATTAGCCATGCTGGAAAAACTCATAACCCGCAGCACAATGAATAGCGTAAGTAGGTCGTGCCTCAGCAGTGGGGAATTATGAGCTCTAGGCTGAACACTACTCTGGATTCACCTAACAATTCATAAGAGCAGGACGGGAAAGGATCAAACTGTTTGTCACTAACTTAGCTAGAACTCCAAAGAAAGCATAAAAAGGTAAGTGGAGGCATAGAAGCTATTTTTTAAAAACTAAATAGCACTTACAGAGATGTAAATTATATCACACATGAAAAACACACTGGATTTTCCAATAAACACATATGAGACAGCTCAAAATAAAAGACTGAAGTTTGACATCTGAAAACTGTGAGAAGCTAATATACAATTTCCCAAAGAGGCAGAGGAAAGGAACTAGAAAAAAATATTCGAAGAAAAAATGAGGGGGGCACCTGAGTGGATTCGTCAGTGGGCGTCTGCCTTCAGCTCAGGTCATGATGTCATGATGTCATGATCTCAGGGTCCTAGGATCAAGCCCAGTGTTGGACTCCCCAATTAGAGGGGAATCTGCTTCTCCCTCTCCTGCCCCTCCCCCCTGGCTTGTGCTTGCACTCTCTCTCTCTCTCTCTCTCTCTCCTTCTCTCTCTCAAATAAATGAATAAAATCTTTAAAAAAAGAAAAGAAAAAATGGCCAAAACCTTTCTAAACTTAATGAAAACTCTAAACCCACAGATCCAGAAGGATCTGGCTAGGAGTGAAGAAAAGAAAGTAAACCTTTATAATTTTCTTAAACGACATATGATGTGTTATAACATTACTAGATGGAGGACTATGATGCTTACGTCATATACTTTAGGCCCTAATCACCAAAATAGCAAAACTAAAGAGTTACAGCTAGTAAGCGAAATACATACATACACATAAACACATAAATAAAACTAAATCATAAAAATTACTTGCTTAATCCAAAAGAAATCAGAAAAAGAAGAGAATGGAATGAAGATCGGAAAGGACAAATTGAAGTCAAACAACATGATGACAGATTCAAATCAACTACATCAATAATCACAGTAAATGAAAATGGTCTAAAAGTCTCAATGAAAAGGCAGGCTGTCAAAATGGATAAAAAAGGAAGACCCAGCTATCTGCCACCTATAAAAAAAAATGCACTTTAAATGTAAAAACTACAAATGTGTTAAGAGGCCAGAAATATGATAGACCACACTAACACTTGGCAAAAGAAGGCTGAGCCTGAGCGGTTACATTAATACCAGACAAAATCGATTTCAAAGCAAAAACATTAGCAGCAATAAATAAGTTCATTTAATAATGATAAAAGGGTCAACTAAAGGAAGCATAATAAACATAAATGTTTATGCATCTATTAATAGGTTCAAAATACATAAAGTAAAAATTGACAGAACTTCAGAGAAACAAGCAAATTCACAATTATAGTCTGAGAGTTCAGTAGGCAGAAAATCAGCAAGGACATCGTAGACTTGAACACTACCGTTCTTCTCAAGCATCCGTGGAACACTTACCAAAAGAGACTATATTCTGGGTCATAAAATAAATTCTAATAAAAGGAGTAAGTCAAAAGAACTGAAGTCATAAGAGTGTGTTTTGTGACCACAAAGAAATCAAATTAGAAATCAAGAATAAAAATATCTCTGGAGAATACTCAAATATTTGCAAACTAATTAACGCCCATCTAAATAAACCCTGGGTCAGAGCGCCTGGGTGGCTCAGTTGGTTAAGTATCTGCCTTCGGCTCAGGTCATGATCTCAGGGTCCTGGGATCAAGCCCCACACTGGGCTCCCTGCTTAGAGGGGAGTCTGCTCTAAGACTCGCTCGCTCTCGCTCTCTCTCTCTCACTCTCTATCTCTCTCTCTCAAATAAATAAAATCTTTAAATAACCCCTGGGTCAAAGAAGTAAGGAAAAAAGAAATTAGAAAATATTCTGAACTGAATGGGAATGAACATATAACACCTAAGAATTTCTGGAATCCTGCAGTAGCAGCACTCACATGAACATTTATAGCACTGAATGTATATACTAAAAAAGAAGAAAAGTCTCAAACTGATGACCTTTGGCTCCACCTGAAGAAATTAGTAAAATAGTAGTTAAAAAAAGTTTGATAAACTTTGGTTATGTAGAAAAATCTGACAGAATTTTTTAAAAAGCTACTAAAACTAATAAGTAAACTTACCAAGTTCAAGAATGAACCTGGATCCATACCCTGTATCATAAATAAAAAAGAACTCAAAATGGGAGTGCCTGCATGGCTCAGTCAGTTAAGTGGCTGCCTTTGGCTCAGGTCATGATCTCGGGTCCTGGGACTGAGTCCTGTGTCCAGCTCTCTGCTCAGCAGGGAGCCTGCTTCTCTCTCTCCCTCAGCCTGCCATTCCCCCTGCTCACGCTCTCCCTCTCTGTCAAATAAATAAATAAACAAATAAAATCTTTAAAAAAAAAAAAAGGACACAAACTGGATCTCATGGATCACAGATCTAAATGTAAGACCTAAAACTATAAAACTTTGTTATTCAACTGCAAAACTTCTAAAAGAAAGCGTGAGAGAAAACCTCTGACCTTGTGCTAGGCAAAGATTTCTCAGATAGGAACACCAAAAGCAAAAATCTATAAAAGAACAAAGGTATAAACTGGACTTCATCAAAAAGAAAAACTGCTCTTCAAAAGATACTGCTGAGAGAATGAAAAGTCACAGACTGGGAGAAAATCTTTGCAAAAAAAAATACAGGTGATAAAGGAACTATATCTAGAATATACAAAGAATTCTCAAAACTCAACAGGTTAAGAAAACCTAATTTTTTTAAAGGTTTTATTTATTTGTTTGACAGACAGAGATCACAAGTAGGCAGAGAGGCAGGCAGAGAGAGAGGAGGAAGCAGGTTCCCCGCTGAGCAGAGAGCCCGATATCGGGGCTCGATCCCAGGACCCTGGTATCATGACCTGAGCCGAAGGCAGAGGCTTTAACCCACTGAGCCACCCAGGTGCCCCAAGAAAACCTAATTTTTAAAATGACAAAGGATTTGGACAGTTCAAAGAAGATATACAGATGGCAAATAAGCCCACGAAGATATGCTCAACATTATAAGTTATTAGGGAAATGTATATTAAAACCATAATGATACATATATTACAGACCCATCGGAACATCTAAGACTTAAAAAACTGACAATACTAAGTGTTCATGAATATATAGGGAGAAATCAGAACTCTTACACATTGCTAGTGGGAATTGGAAATGGTGCAACTACTTTAGAAAACCATTCGGCAGTTTCATAATGAGGGAATACAAAGAGACACGAGACTTAAGGGTTATTACCTGCCTGAATTACAGTTAAGGTTTCATATGCATATACATATGTCAAAACTATCAAATTATACACTTCATAATGTGCAGTTGCCCTAACTTAAGCTGTTGAGGGGAAAAAAGCTCTATTATAAGAAAAAATATCTAAAACAGTGGCTGAGACACGGACAGAAGAATATGAAACAATCCAAGATGAAGCTGAGAACTGTGGTTTTTCACCCCAGAACGATGAGACGTAATAACTAAGCTTTAAGCAAGGGGGTCACGTGATGAAATATAAATTTTTAAAAATATATGGTGACTATGGTTGCAGTGTAGACCAAGATTCTGGGAAGTGGAATGCCAGGGAAAACAGTCCTGGGTCGTTTCAGTATTCTAGGACAAATGTAGAGGTAACCTGACCTGACCTTGGGTGAAGGCACAGAAGAGGAGAGTTAACACACATCAGGTGTGCCATTCCTATGACGAAAAACATAGTGGAAATTACAGCTCTTTGGCTAAGAGTATTCAACATTTCTCTATTTTCATATAAAACGTATTTCTGAGATGAGTAGCTCTATAACAACACATCAGTGTTGTATGGTACAGCACTAGACAAGAAGTGCACATATTACTATAGGAATGTACATACAAAGGCTTCATATTTACACAAGGGTCTTACCTTTACAATCCATGCCATGTTGTTCAATTAGCGACATGCAAATCATATAATTAGAGCAAGGCATGCGGAAACCCTCCGAAATTGTTTCAGATGACAGAGTTAAGTCATCAAAGTCATCCATAGAATCAATTTGCTTTTTGACCTACAAATAAATAATACTACTTCAAAATGTCCCCTAAATGTTGATAAAATATACTAAGTGTAGAGAGATGATAAATACCCGTATCTTTTTACAAGAGTAAAAAAAAGGTACTTTCGAAAGGACTGATTTTTATCAAAATGACCTTTATCAATAACTAGTGTTTCTGAACAACTTTTTCAACGTATATGTCTGTACAACAAAGGCAGATTTTCTCTTTATTCACTATGCCTTTCCTAAAGTAATTTTTTATCATGGAATAATATTTCTGATAAACATTATTTATCAAAATAACGTAATAAAATAAAAATTTAAAAATAAATGAAAAAAATTATATGTATATATTTACCTTTTCCTTGTCACTAGATGTTTCCTTTGCAGATCTAAAAAAAAATCAATTCTTTTCAGGCAAACATTAAATACTTAACATACAAAGAATATCTAAATCATATCTAAACTATATTATGAATCATGTTAACAAAGCATTAAATTTAGATCAAACTGACAAAAAGCAAAGGAAAATCATAACGTTACTTGCATTATTTGACATGAAGAAACATACCACATTTTTTGTCATCATTTTCAATAAAAACAAGCTTTTACTGGTTCTAAAAACTATTCGGAAAGTGCAAGTTAAGTTCTTATATGAAAGAAACCCTTTTTTGATAATCATGATATTAGTGTTTTGAGGATCTACTGTGTAAACACTATGCATTATTATGAAAACTTCACATGTTTTAAGGGTATTTTAAGCCTCACAACAATCTTATAAACGTAGGTAATTATATTGGGTATTTTACACAGGAAGAAAATGAGGCACAGAAAAAAGTAACTTCCCAAAGCTGGTACAGGTGGTCAGGAGTAGACCCAGAATTCAAATCCAGGAAATGTGCCTTCAAAACACGTGTTTTACAGTATATGGTGAAAGTAATATTTAAGTGTTTTTAAGTAATCTGATAGCAAATGAATCTATGCGTATTCCATTTTTAGCTATAATTGTAAATAATAATTCATGAATCTTAACCATTTTTTTAAATAAAAAACTTCATATGTAGGCAATATTGAAAATCTACTTTCAAACAACTCAAGATTTGCTTCTTCTAAATAAGTTGATCAATGCGCATTCATTTATTCATTCAACTGTTTATTCACAAACAGACACTTATTGAGTATACTATGTAGGTGTCAATGACACTGTTGGTACAGGAATCTTCAGCTTTGTAATTTAGAACTTTATAAACCAAAAGTAATAATCTATGATAGATTGATAGTTTTTTTTTTCAATTATAAATAAAATCTTTCCCCTTCCCCCAGAATCTAAACAAATATTAAGTAAATATAAGCAGATAATTCAAAGTCCCTAATAAAACCATAGCTATTCATGATACTGTCAAAGGCACTGAATATCTGAAATTATCAAGGAATGGGGACGCCTGGGTGGCCCAGTGGGTTAAAGCCTCTGCCTTCAGCTCAGGTCATGACCCCAGGGTCCAGGATCAAGCCCCACAACGGGCTCTCTGCTCAGCAGGGAGCCTGCTTCCCTTCGTCTCTCTCTCTGCCTGCCTCTCTGCCTACTTGTGATCTCTGTTTGTCAAATAAATAAATAAAATCTAAAAAAATTATCAAGGAATGATTAGTTCTATTCAGAATGGCCTAAGGTTTATATATTTACTATTATATGTATAGTTTTAAGTGAATGAATGATAGTATCTGCATATTCAATTATATGAGAATACTCCACGGTGGAACCAATTCTGAATAAACAATTTCTTGACACAAAACTACATGAATAGGAGTACTAAGGACAATTACTATATCATCTTTAAAAGAATGTAATACAATCAATAAGCTTTCTAACATTTGGAAATGTGAAAAAAATTAAATAAAATAGCCATGCCTATCTCCATTGGATCATTTCCGGGAGCATACAAAGGTATTCTAAAAGCTCCCATCTTAAAATTAAAAAATAAAGAAAATTCTTTTGAACTCCACATTCTTTTTCATATCATCCATTTCTCTATTACCTTTCCTGTAAAAATTCTTTAAGGAGTTCTTTATACTTATTCATTACAGTCCAGCTTCCATGGTGACTGCTGAAACTGCTCCTTGTCAAAGTCACTTGTCCTCATCTTAACCTTTCAAGCAGTGTGTCTGATATACTTGAGTATTTCTTGTCTTCACTTGTACCTACGCTACAGCATTTCATTTCCATAAAAAGTAATCATTGTTAAAATTCCTTCAGAAGGAAATAAAGAATTTGTAGATTTTACCTTCCTTCATCCTGATCCATTCCACTTGAAGTGTTGTCATCATTCATTTGTAGAGGATGAGAAGTTAGAGAAGGGGCTTTCTCAAACCTTGATGTAATCACAGATTCTTTTGATGTTTGTTTTTCTTTATCCCCTTTCCTTACTTCCTTTATATCCAAAGCAGGAGCACTATTTTTTAAAAATCCATTTAAAACATCCATTAAAAAGCTAATGTTTTCGGGAGCCTGGGTGGCTCAGTTGGTTAAGCCACTTCCTTTGGCTCAGTGGTCTTCTCCCTTCTCATGCTCTTTCTTACTCTCTATCCCTCTCTCTCAAATAAATACTCGACCATTCTCTTATACCATACACAAAGATAAACTCGAAATGGATAAAAGACCTCAATGTGAGGCAGGAATCTATCAAAATAATAGAGGAGAACATAGGCAGTAACCTCTTCGACATCGGCCACAGCAACTTCTTTCAAGACATGTCTCCAAAGGCAAAGGAATCAAAAGTGAAAATGAACTTTTTGGGACTTCCTCAAGATAAAAAGCTTCTGCACAGCAAAGGAAACAGTCAACAAAACAAAGAGACAACCCATGGAATGGGAGAAGATATTCGCAAATGACACTACAGACAAAAGGCTGATATCCAAGATCTATAAAGAACTCCTCAAACTTAACACACACAAAACAGAAAATCACATCAAAAAATGGGCAGAGACATGAACAGACACTTCTCCAAAGAAGACATACAAATGGCTAATGGACACATGAAAAAATGTTCATCTTCGGTAGCCATCAGGGAGATTCAAACCAAAACCACATTGAGATACCACCTTATACCAGTTAGAATGGCCAAAATCAACATGACAGTAAACAACAAGTGTTGGAGAAGATGTGGAGAAAGGGGAACTCTCTTACACTGTTGGTGGGAATGCAAGTTGGTGCAGCCACTTTGGAGAACAGTGTGGAGATTCCTCAAGAAATTAAAAATAGAGCTTCCCTCTGACCCTGCAATTGCACTACTGGGTATTTACCACAAAGATACAGATGTAGTGAAAAGAAGGGCCATCTGTACCCCAATGTTCATAGCAGCAACGACCACAATCCCCAAACTGTGGAAAGAGCCAAGATGCCCTTCAACAGACGAATGGATAAAGAAGATATGGTCCATATATACAACGGAATATTATGCCTCCATCAGAAAGGGTGAATACCCAACTTTTGTATCAACATGGATGGGACTGGAGGAGATTATGCTGAGTGAAATAAGTCAAGCAGAGAGAGTCAATTATCATATGGTTTCACTTACTTGTGGAGCAAGTAATAACATGGAGCACATTGGGAGATGGAGAGGAAAAGTGAGTTGGAGGAAATCGGAGGGGGAGACAAACCACGAGAGTGGTGGACTCTGAGAAACAAACTGAGGGTTCTGGAGGGGTGGGGGTGGGGGGTTGGTTGAGCCTGGTGGTGGGTATTAAGGAGGGCACATATTGCATGGAGCACTGGGTGTGGTCCATAAACAATGAATATTGGAGCACTGGGAAAAAATTAAATTTAATTTAAAAAAATCTTTTAAAAAATTTTTTTAAAGATTTAAAAAGCCAATGTTTTCTAATAATTTCACTGGTCAAGAATTAAAAAAAAACCAATTTTTTGTAAAATTCGGCTACCCATTTCAATTCATTTATTAGTTCACAGAACAGTTATGAAGTCCAACCATATATAAGCAAATACACATCCCTTGCTTCAAAGACTGATCAATATACAACTACAATACAATGTCTTTGTGGTGACAAAGCAGCTGTGGACCTCTTTGTAGGAGCTGTGGAACCAAGCACCATAAACCAAGGGACCTAGGAAAACTCTTGCCTACCCATGCATCAGATAACAGGCACACTCACTACAGTCCCAGCTATGGACCCAGCAATAGCCCATAGACTGGCTCCAGCCCCTTCCTCTCAACCACATCTGGGAGCCCCTGGAAAACACTTAGATAATCACCCATTGACAAAAGAGCTTTTTTAGAAAAACTAGATTTCCTACAGTAAAGTTCCAGCACACCACCAGAGCAAAAACAAAACAAAACAAAACAAAATCAGGTTTGGATACACTGGAAAGGTAGTCATTAAAGACTACTTCAAATGCAAAGACAGCAATGTAAAACTTCAAAGAATATAAAAAGTCAAGGAAATATGATACCACAAAATGATCACAATAATCTTCCAGTAATTGATTTCAAACACATGAAGATCAGTAGTTTATCCAAAAAAGAATTCAAAATAGCAGTTTTAAGTAAACTCAGTGAGCTACAAGAAAACACAAAAAGCCAATTCAGGGGTGCCTGGGTGGCTCAGTCTGTTAAGCACCAGACCTTTGATTTTGTTTCATGATCACAAGGTCATGAGATCCAGCCCAGCATCAGCCTTATGCTCAGTGTGGAGTCTGCATGTCGCTCCCCCTCTGCTACTTGCCCGGCTCACACACGTGCTCTCTCTAAAATAAATAAATAAACAAATAAAATCTTAAAAAACAAAACAAAACAAAAAAAAAACAGTTCAATAAAATGAGAAAAATACTAGATGAACAAAATGAGAAGTTTAATAAAGAGTTGGAAGGGCACCTGAGTGGCTCAATGGGCTGAGCCTCTGCCTTCAGCTCAGGTCATGATCTCAGGGTCCTGGGATTGAGCCCCACATCGGGCTGTCTGCTCAGTAGGGAGCCTGCTTCCCCCTCTCTTCAGCCTGCCATTCTGCCTACTTGTGATCCCTCTCTCTGTGTCAAATAAATAAAAGCTTAAAAAAAAATGCTGAGAGAAAAGAACTGCCAACCAAGAATACTTTATTGAGCAAAATTATCCTATAGAAATCAATCAAATCAAATCAGTAAGTTTGATACACATTAACAGAATGGGAAAAAAATTACATGATCATCTCAATATGTGCAGAAAAAGCATTTGACAAAATTCAACATCTTTTCATGATAAACACTCTCAATAAAGTGGGTACCAAAGTATCATACCTGAACATAACTAAGACCACATATGAAAAACCCACAGCTAACATCATACTCAGTGGCAAAACACTGAAAGTTTTTCCTCTAAGTTCAAGAATAAGACAAAGGCGCCCACCTTACCACTCGTATTAAACATCAGACTAGATAAAGAAATGAAAGGCATCCAGATCAGAAAAGAAGAAATCAAACTGTCTTTGTCTGCAGAGGATATGATCTTACATATAGAAAATGCTGAAGACACCACCAAAAAGCTGTTAGAACTAGCAAAGATGAAGGATACAATATCCACATATACAAATCCGTTACATTTCTATACATTAACCAAAAAAATCTGAAAAAGAAATTTAAAAATACCATTCACAAAAGCATCAAAAAGAACAAAATACTTAGGAATAAACTTAACCAAGGAGGTGAAAGATATGTACACTAAAATCTATGAGACTTTGATAAAAGAAACATCAGACACACAAATAGGAAGATATCTCATTATTCATGGATTAGAGAAATCAACATTAAATATCCACGTGACTCAAAGCCATCTGTAGATTCAATGCAATCCCCGTCAAAATTCCAGTGACATTTTTCAGAGAAATAGGAAAAAGAATACTTAAATTTATATAGAACAAAAAACACCCCAAATAAGCAAATCAGTCCAGGAAAGAACAAAGCTGGAAGCATCACACTTCCTGTTTTCGAACTGTTACAAAGGTACAATAATCAAAATAGGATGACCATTCATAAAAAAAAAAAAAAAAAACACAAAACGCAAAGAAACAGAATCAAGAACCGGACAATAAACCCATGGATATAGTCAACTAAAATTTGATAAGGGAGCTGAGCACACTCAAGGAAGAAAAGATAATCTCTTCAATAAATGATCCTGAGAAAACTGGATATTCACATGCAGAGAATGAAACCGGACCCCTAACTTACACCACTCACAAAAATTAACCCAAACTGGATTAAAGACTTAAATATATAACCTTAAACCATAAAACTCCTACAAGAAAACGGGGGAAAGCTCCCTGACATTGATGTTGGCAATGATTTTGGATGTGACATCAAAAGTACAAGCAACAAAAGCAGAATCGGTGGAACAAGCAATGTTTCTGCACGGCAAAAGAAACGAGCAACACTCTAGTTCCATTTACGTTGAATATATAGGGGAAGGAAAGGAAAAAACAAGATAAAAACAGAGATGGAAGCAAACCATAAGGGACTCTTAACTAGAGGAAACAAACAGGGTTGCTGGAGGGGAGGTGACGGGAAGATGGTCTAACTGTGCGGTGGGCATTAGGGAGGGCACTTGTGATGAGCACTGGGTGTTACATGCAGGTGATGAATCACTAAAGTCTACCCCTGAAACTAGTAATACAATATATGTTAACTAAGTTGAATTTATCTAAAAAACAAAGCAGAAACAAGTAACATAATGAAAAAGCAACCTACAGAATGGATGAAAATATGTGCAAACCACACTATCTGAAAAAAGGTTAATATGTAAAGTATATAAGAAATTCATAAAATTCAACAGCAAAAAACCAAATACAATTAAAAACTGGGCAAGGCATCTTAATAGACAGCTCTCCTCAGAAGATATTCAAATGGCCAACAGGACCAAAAAATGGGCTCGACATCACTATTCATCAGGGAAATGCAGATCAAAACCATAATGATATATCGATCACCTCACACCTAATAAAATGGCTTACAACAAAAAGGGAAGAGATACCACTGGCAAAGATGTACAGAAAAGGGAATCCTTACACACTGTCACAGGACTGTAAACTGGTACAGCCACTATGCAAAACAGTGTGGAGGTTCCTCAAGAAACTAAAAATAGAACTATCAGAATATCCAGTAATCCTATTTCTGGGAACATTCTGACAGAAATGAATCAGTATCTCAAAGAGGTACCTGCGCCTCTATGTTTACTGCAGCATTATTTACAACAGCCAAGACATGGAAACAACCTACATGCCCATCAGGGGATCCACGGATTTAAAAATGTGGTGTATATATATATAGGAGAAGGGAGTTGAGGGAAATTGGAAGGGGAGGTGAACCATGAGAGACTATGGACTCTGAAAAACAACCTGAGGGTTTTAAAGGGGCGGAGGGGGGGGTGTGAGGTTGGGGGAACCAGGTGGTGGGTATTAGGGAGGGCACAGATTGCATGGAGCACTGGGTGTGGTGAAAAAACAATGAATACTGTTACGCTGAAAATAAATAAAAAATTTAATTAAAAAAATGTGGTATATATTTACAATGGAATATTTTTAGCCACAAAAAAAAGAGGGAAACCCTGCCATCTGCGACAGCATGAATGAACCTTGAGGGAATTAAGCTAAGTGAAGGAAGTCATCCAAAAAGACAAATACTCTATAATCTTACACACGGAATCTTGAAAAAAACACATTTATAGACTTGTGGTTGCCAGGGGTAGGAGGCTGAGGGAAATGGATAGATATTGGCTAAAGGGTACAAACTTCCCATTACAAGATTAGTAAGATCTGAGGGTCTAATGTACAGAATGGTGATTACAGTTAATAATACTGTTACATATTTGAAAGTTACTAAAAGAGTTGCTAAAAAAGAAATGATAATTATGTGAGGTGATAGAGTTATTAACACTATTATCATTTGACAATATAAAAGAGTATTAAAGTAATACAGGTATACCTTACACCTACACAGTTATCTGTCAATTAGACCTCAAAAAATCTGGACAAAATTCAACAATACTCACATGTCAAAAATAGCAATAATCTGATTAATTTTGTTTGAAAATAAAATTATTTGAGGGTGCCTGGATGGCTCAGTCGGATAAGGTCTGCCTTCAGCTCAGGTCATGATCTCCAGGTCCTGGGATCGAACCCCAAATCAGGCTCCCCGCTGAGCTTCGCCCTCTCCCTTTGTCCCTCCCTCCTGCTCATACTCTCTCTCACACAAATAATTTCTTCTTAATTTTCTTAAAGAAAATGATTTGGTAACTTTTGTATACTTTTACCTTACTATTTAATCCTAACATAAAAAGCTAGATTTACTAATACAAAATTATAATTACTTTTTCATGGACTAAATGCATGCAAGAGAATATTATTAGCATATAGCTACCTAAACTCACAAAAAGACTAAATTTCCCACAAGAGATGATTAATTTAGGAATTGAACATGAGCCCCTCAGAGCACTGAAAACAAAAACAAAGCTAGCAATTACTGTTTTAAAACTGTTAAACAGATAACTATTCTAGTTAAAATTTAACATCCAAAAAAGAAGGATCTTCCTGAAAGCAATTATTGAACAATCTCTCTCGACCTAAATTTCAAAAATAAATCTATAATTACAGAATATGAAATAGCTTTCATTTTGAACACAGTTGATAGAAGCAACTTTTAAATAGAAAAAATCTAGTTAAAGTCGCCTCAAACTTAGGGTGGGGGGAACCCAAATAGGAATAGGAAGCCATAGTAACAAGAAGCCACCATATGCAGTTTTAAATGCGTGTAATTGATCAATGCCTACTGGCCTCACTCACCAATCAGGCAATGTCAGCTCCTCCTTTCTAAAAGAAAGCCAATATGGAACAAAATCACTCCAATACACATGCCTCGAGTGCCAACCAACCAACAGTCTCACCCAAATTACCATGGTGTTTCAGATGATGACAAACCACTTAATTCTCTGAAAGTCCCCCAAACCTTAAACTCTACTCTTCCCAAAACCCTATATAAGAATAGCAGACGGCTCTGTCAGAAAAGACTGACCAGCATAGTTCTCTCTTACTAGTAGGCAATAAATTCCAGCTTCATCTTCTTAGTTTACATATTGAGGGCTCATAATCCTTTTGCAAGAATTGTTAAAATCTTATAATAATTTACAATCATATTTCATTTTCCCTAATAAAATATAAATGAAGTTTGTGATTCCTTTGATCCATTTTACTATAATTAAAGCTAACATAAATACCAGTAAAAGAATAAGTAGCAAGTAACCACAATATTGGGCCCCCAAAAAATTAAAAAAAAAATGCATACAACTGACAGGTTAAATTGTCAGAAGGGACCCATGTCAAACTTTCCTTTTGTTTAACTGAGAATCAGCATTATGTTAAAAACAATACATGCAGGTTAAACCCCATTCACTCAATAAACATTTATTGAATAGAACTATATATGCTAGAACATTTTCTAGGCACTGAGAACATGGCAATGAACAGATAAAAATCCTATTCATGAGTGAAGTAAACACAAAAAACAATAAACTACACAGGCAAAATAGCCAGTAGTAGAGGAGAAAAACTAAAGCAGAGAAATCAAATTTTGATGTGCTATAGGATAACCAAGAAATCAGGATATTTCCCAAAATATAGGATAACCAAGAAATCGGGATAACCAAGAAAGGCCTTAATTTTTTTTAAGATTTTATTTATTTATTTGACAGAGAGAGAGATGACAAGTAGGCAGAGAGGCAGGCGGCGGGGCGGGGGTGGGGGGCGGCGGAGCAGGCCCCCCACTGAGCAGAGAGCCCGATGCAGGGCTTGATCCCAGGACCCCCGCATCATGACCTGAGCTGAAGGCAGAGACTCAACCCACTGAGCCACCCAGGCACCCCGAAAATTTTAATTAATTTAATTTAATTAATTTAATTAATTTTTAAGCAAAAATTAAATTAAAAAAAAAAAAGGAAGGAGCAAGGAGCAAGCAAGCCATAAGAGTATTATTGATGGGAAAAGCACTCCAGACAGAGTCAACAGGAAGTAGAGAGGTAAGCTCAAAGTGTTTATAGTGAGGAAAAAAAAAAAAAAAAAGTGAAACATTCAGTGTACCTCAGCAGAGTGAAAAGGACAGAAAATAGGAGTTCAAATCAAGGAGAGGTAGTAAGCAATAGGGAGAGACCTGAGATGAATAGATCATACAAGGCCTTGTAGGTGTTAGAAAGAACTTCGGCACATACTCTGAGCGAAATGGGAGGCAACTGGGGTTTGAGCAGAGGAAGACATACTCTGACTTATGTTTTAAAAGATCCACTGTGTTTAGAATTAATGGGAAAAGAAAAGGCAAAAGAACGAACAAACAAGAAGACCAATTAGTTAATTATTACACCGATACAGACAACAGATGACAGTGGCTTGGTCATGGAGGATGTGTTTGGCTTCTGATTATATTTTGAAGGAAGACCTGACAAGATTGGCTGACAGATTAGATGGGGCATGTATGAAAAAGAAAAAGACAGGAGTCAAAGATGATACCAAGTTTTTTGGCAGAGCAACTAGAATTGTCATTAACTTAATTAGGAAAGATAAGAAAGGCAGGTATAAGAAAGAATATCAGTAGTTCAATTTTGGGCATGTTAAGTTTGCAATACCCAATAACTATCCCCCAAAATATCAAATAGGTGGTTTTATATGTAAGTCTGGAATTCCACAGAGAGATGTGGGCTGGAGATACAAACTTGAGGATCATTAGAATATACAAGATAGTAAAAGTCAATGGGACGCCTGGGTGGCTCAGTTGGTTGGGCAGCTGCCTTCGGCTTGGGTCATGATCCCAGCGTCCTGGGATCGAGTCCCACATCGGGCTCCTTGCTCCGCGGGGAGCCTGCTTCTCCCTCTGCCTCTGCCTGCCACTGTGCCTGTGCTCGCTCGCTCTCTCTCTAACAAATAAGTAAATTAAAAAAAGAAAAAAGATAGTAAAAGTCAAGACAAGGAAAATCAAGGACTGATTCCTGGAAGGAGAATCAGGAGAATGAGGAGAAAGAAGCAAATCAGGCTGAGATGTACAGACTAGAAAGGCAGGGGGAAACCAGGTGAGTGAGTGATATTCTGAAAGCTACATGAAGACAGAATTTTGGAGAAGAGAGTTTTCCAATGGGTCAAATATTGCTGATAGGTTAAAAAAAGAGAGATCTAAGAAATTATGTCTAGATTTATTAAAATGAAAATCAGTGGTAACCTTTGAAAATCAATTTTGGAGTAATGGGAGTGAAAATTACTAGTGAGAATTCAAGAGTGAATGGGAGGGAAGTAAGGATCACTGAGTGTACGTGGTTCTTTTAAGGATTTCATAGCAAAGTGGAAGCCACAGTCACAGATGACTCAATTTTCTTGTTTAGTTCAATCCTTACACAAAGATGATGTAGTATTTTTGTAATATTTTGAAATTTTTTAAATTAAATACATGTAGCACTAATTTTTTTTTTTATGTGCCTGACCAAGGGGACGCCTGAGTGGCTTAGCCGGTTAAGTCTTCGACTCTTGGTTTTGGCTCAGGCCATGATCTCAGGGTTGTGGGATCAAGCCCTGCACAGGGCTCTACTCTCAGTGCCAAGCCCGCTTGTCCCTCTCCCCACCACTGCACCTCACCCCCCACTCTCTCTCTAATATAAACAAATAAAATCTTTTTAAAAAGCCAAACCAAAGCATTAAATAATTCATGAAATTATACAAGCAAAAGACTCTTTAAAAATTTCCTAGATATATAATATTATATAAACTGATTATCATTTTTCTCATGCTTAGAAAGACCACAGAAAAACTCTAAGTTCCAACAGCAGTATTTCATGCTTGATAAAAATCATCTAACTCTAGGATATCTTCTACTATCCAAAATCATTAGTCATATTAAAATTCTGTAAGGAAAGTACAAGGGGTTTAGAATGTAGAAAATATTCCTATTTTGTAAACTGAATTCTCATAAATTCTATAATATGAAGTCACTATTGAAAATTTTGGTGAGGCGCATGTAGAAATAGATTCTCTTTAAAAAGGAAGGATAATATGCTGGGGTGGGGGGAGGGAGAGGGGGGTGGGGTTATGGACATTGGGGAGGGTATGTGCTATGGTGAGTGCGGTGAAGTGTGTAAATCTGGCAATTCACAGACATGTACTCCTGGGGATAAAAATACATTATATGTTTATTTAAAAAATAATAATAAATTAAAAAATTAAAAATAAAATAAATTAATTTTTGTAAAAAAGGAAGGATAATAGCACGCGTGCATGGTACCTTAAGAAGAAGATTCAACGCATTAGCAACATCTTGGTTTATAGCACAGGGATCAAATCAAATGTTTGTATAGAACATGGGAGAAGTTGCTATATGAAATCTCTTGGTAATACTCAGATCAATTTGAGGGTCCAACATTTGAGCACTCATGCATTAGGAACCAAAACCAAAACCTAGTGACTAGCAATTTTGTTGGTAATAAGAGTGCCAGTATAGCAGGTAACTTCCTTTTGCAACACAGCAGATTTTAAAAGTATTCCATTTTTCACAAAACTCGACCATTCTCCTACACCATACACAAAGATAAATTCTAAATGGATGAAAGACCTCAATGTGAGACAGGAATCCATCAAAATCCTAGAGCAGCACATAGGTAGTAACCTCTTCGACATCAGCCACAGCAACTTCTTTCAAGACATGTCTCCAAAGGCAAGGGAAACAAAAGTGAAAATGAACTTTTGGGATTTCCTCAAGATAAAAAGCTTCTGCACAGCAAAGGAAACAGTCAACAAAACAAAGAGACAACCCACGGAATGGGAGAACATATTCGCAACTGACACTACAGATAAAAGGCTGGTATCCAAGATCTATAAAGTACTTTATATCCAAGAGGCTGGTATCCAAGATCTATAAAGTACTTCCCAAACTTCACACCCAAAAAACAAATAATCAAGTCAAAAAATGTGCAGAACAACAGACACATGAAAAAGTGCTCCACATCACTCAGCATCAGGGAAATACAGATCAAAACCACAATGAGATACCACCTCACACCAGTCAGAATGGCTAAAATTAACAAGTCAGGAAATGACAAATCCTGGCCAGGATGCGAAGAGAGGGGAACCCTCCTACACTGTTGGTGGGAATGCAAGCTGGTGCAACCACTCTGGAAAGCAGCATGGAGATTCCTCAAAAAAGTGGAAAAAAGAGCTACCTTATGACCCAGCGATCGCACTACGGGGTATTTACCCTAAAGATACATATGTAGTGATCCGAAGGGGCATGGGCACCTGAATGTTTATAGCAGCAATGTCCACAATAGCCAAACAATGGAAAGAACCTCGATGTCCATCAACAGATGAATGGATAAAGATGATGCGTGGTATACACACACACACACACACACACACACACACATATATACATATATATACATATACATATATATATATGTGTGTGTGTGTGTGTGTATATATATATATAATGGAATAGTATGCAGCCATCAAAAGAAATGAAATCTTGCCATTTGTGATGACATGGATAGAACTAGAGGGTATTATGCTGAGTGAAATAAGTCAATCAGAGAAAGACAACAATCATATGATCTCCCTGATATGAGGAAGTTGAGAGGCAACATGGGGGACTTGGGGGGTAGGAAAGAAATAAATGAAACAAGATGGGATCGGGAGCGAGACAAACCATAAGAGACTCTTAATCTCACAAAACAAAGTGATGGTTGCTGGGGGAAGAGGGGTAGGGAGAGGGTGGTTGGGTTATGGACATTGGGGAAGGTATATGCTATAGTGAGTACTATGAAGTGTGTAAACCTGGTGATTCACAGACCTGTACCCCTGGGGCTAATAATACATTATATGTTAATAAAAAAATAAAAAATTATATTAAAAAATGGGCAGAAGACATGAACAGACACTTCTCCAAAGAAGACATACAAATGGCTAACGGACACATGAAAAAATGTTCATCATCATTAGCCATCGGGAAATTCAAATCAAAACTACATTGAGATACCAACTTACACCAGTTAGAATGCCCAAAATTAACAGGACAGGAAACAACAAATGTTGGAGAGAATGTGAGAAAGAGGAAACCTGTTACACTGTTGGGAATGCAAGTTGGTGCAGCTGCTTTGGAAAATAGTGTGGAGGTTCCTCAAAAAGTTAAAAACAGGGCGCCTGGGTGGCTCAGTGGGTTGGTCCTCTGCCTTCGCCTCAGGTCATGATCTCAGGGTCCTGGGATCGAGTCCTGCATCGGGCTCCCTGCTCGGCAGGGAGCCTGCTTCCTCCTCTCTCTCTCTGCCTGCCTCTCTGCCTACTTGGGATCTCTCTCTGTCAAATAAATAAATAAAAATCTAAATATATATATAATGTAAATATATATATAATGTAAATATATATATATATATATATATATATATATATATATATATATATATATAAACAGAGCTACCCTAAGACCCAGCAATTGCATTACTGGGTATTTACCCCAAAGATACAGATGTAGTGAAAAGAAGGGCCATATGCATCCCAATGTTCATAGCAGCAATGTCTACAATAGCCAAACTGTGGAAGGAGCAGAGGTAACCTTCAACAGATGAATGGATAAAGAAGATATGGTCCATATATACAATGGAATATTCCTCAGCCATCAAAAAGGATGAATACCAACATCTGCATCAACGTGATGGAACTGAAGGAGATTATGCTGAGTGAAATAAGTCAAGCAGAGAAAGACAATTATGACATGGTTTCACTTATTTGTGGAACATAAGGAATAGCATGGAGGAATTAGAAGGAAGGGAAAAATGAAGGGGGGAAAATAAGAGGGGGAGATGAACCATGAGACACTATGGACTCTGGGAATCAAACTGAGGGTTTTAAAGGGGAATGGGGTGGGGGAGTTGAGTGAGCCCAATGATGGGTATTAAGTAGGGCATGTATTGCATGGAGCACTGGGTGTTATACACAAACAACGAATCACAGAACACTACATCAAAAACTAATGATGTACTGTATGGTGACTACCATAGCGCAATTAAAAAAAAAAAAAAGAAAAAGAAATGCTGGGGTAGAAAAATAAATAAGTAAATAAAAGTATTCTAAAATTTGCATAAAACATGACATCAAACCAAAAACTTTAAATATACTTTGTTAAACAATCAGTACCTTGTAGACCTAAACTCATTTTTTCAAACAGTCGCGTACTACATTGTTTTACAGGGGTGAAAGTTTACTTCCCTATTGACAGATACTTAGACTATCTCCAACTTTTTATATGAAAATAATGCTATAATAAATATCCTTAACATATGTCATATTTTATATATATATAAATGTATAATAAATGTCCTTAGAATGTGTGTGTGTGTGTGTGTGTGTGTGTGTGTTACACAAGTCATGTTTTCCTATAGGATCTAGTCCTAGCAATGAAGTTCTTGGGATAAGAGGTCAGAATATATAAAATTTTTGAAACACACTGCTAAATCACCCTTCGGAAGGGCTTTACCAATTTTATTTAACAACAGTGTATAAGAATGCCCTTTTCTTCACATTTGCTAACTTTGGTTGTTAATTTTTTAATAAAATATTTATCACTATGATAGCAAAAAATGGTATCTCATTATTTAAATTTTTCTGATTAGCACCCAAGATGAAATAGCCTTACTAAAAAACATAAAATTTGTTAATCATGAATGTTAGCTCCAACTAGAATTTGTTTTATAGGAAAATAATAATTACCTACTATTTAAGCATTGCTATAGGCTTACCCATCAGATTCTTCATTTTCCATAATAGGAAATAGGTTGTTATCAGTTTTTCCACTCCCTCTTTGATGCATTAGTCCAGCAGCAGCAGAAGCATATACGCTTTCTAATACTGCCATTTCATCATTTTGGTGCTTCTCCGTTTCTTCAATCTTTAATGGAAGTTTGATAGGAAGGATAATCGTTACTAGTTTATTCATTAAAATGAACTTTTTTCATTAATTATACATGTTTTAAAGATTTTATTTATTTATTCATCAGAGAGAGAGAGAGCGCACAAGCAGGAGGAGGTGCCAGCAATGGGAGAAGCAGGCTCCCTCCTGAGCAGGGAGCCCAATGCAGGACCCCATCCCAGGACCCTGGGATCATGACCCAAGCCAAAGGCAGGCTCTTAACCAACTGAGCCACCCAGGCATCCCAGAACTTTTTTCATTAATTATATCATTTGACTCTTAGTTTGTCCTAATTTTAATTGATAAAAATATTTTGTGCTTATCATTACAAGTAACTGCAATTTTTATAAATTCTGCTTCATTTCTGTGTCAATAAAAAGAGAGGAATTTGGACACGTGGATACCTCGTTGGCTAAGTATCTGCCTTGGGCTCAGGTCATGATCCCAGAGTCCTGGGACAGAGTTCAGGCCTGCTTCTTCTGCCAGGACTTCCCCCTGCTTGTGTGCACATGCTGTCTCTCTCTCTCTCTCTCTCTCTCTCTCTCTCACTCTCTCTCTGACAAGTAAATAAAATCTTTAAAATAACTAGTTTGGTTTATACTTTTTGCCATTTGCATGTCAAACTCCTGGTCTTCTTTCCCTTCAAACGTAACCCCTGGGTTCCTTACTTTTTTATTTTCTATGTCACTATCAAAACTCTCATTTTTGTTAAAAATATGCTCAAAGTCTGATTTGTTATCATTTTCAGAGTCTGATTTATTTTCACTTAAGGAAAGATCAGAAGATGACTGGCAACTATGATCTGAGGATGAATGAGGAAGAACGACATTTTCAAGTCTAGACTCTTTCTGTTCAAAGATGCAAATGCATCTTTTTTCTCACAATCAAGTCTATCATTTGTCAAATTAGAAGGTATTTCCATTAAGTTTGCTCCTTCTTTAAAGTGACCATGTAGTGAATCTTCCTTAGGATAAGCAGTAATTTTTTTTTTTCCACAAATTTCACCAAACTTCTGCTTTAACTCTCTGGTGATGAGTTTTAACTTATTTTTCCACTCTAATTTGTCTTGTTTGGTCCACATGTTCTCACACTTTTGAACAGAGGGATGTTCTGAATATAAAAATCTATCATCCTCTCTATCACATTCCTTATTCATTCCTGGTTCTTGAGCCATTTTTGACAGATATAAAAGTTAAATTGCTGTGTTTCATTTTCAGATGTCCTTTCTGTTGGCATACATGTTTGTAAAATAACTTTATCCTTAAGTAATCAAGTATGGACAAAGAAAAAATTAGAAAATAATTAAAATTTAACTGTTAAATGTCTTAATCTATGTTAAGCTGCTCCCAAGTCACTGGATTGTAACTAAGAAGCGAAAATAACTTGCCCTAGCCTGAGACAGAAGAAAAACACAAATCCATAAACTTAACTTTGTCAGTTTTTTTAAACTAAACAATTCATTACATGTCACATCTACCAAAAAATGAATTAGATGATTTTCAATGTTATAAACTTAAAACCATTTTATCTTACCATACCTTAAACAGTGACCCCAATAGTGCATTTGAGAATTTTTTTAAAGATTAATAACTAGAGAATAGACAAACTTATTATTAGGAGCCAAAATCAATAAACATCAATCAGAAAGAAAAATAAATTCCTAAATTTTAATTCAAATTATATACTATGATAGTGTTATACATCACTATAAATTATCTGCCTGTATCCAGCTATTGTAACGTCCACTGAGAGTGGATAAGAAAAATGTGAATAATATTTACAGATTCCCTATATGGAAATGAAATAACTGAAAACGTTCCTGTTTATTACCCAAATACAAAGGTCCCATCCTGGAAGGTTTGATTCTACAATAGGCAATTGTGTTCATTTTATGATCCTACTCTCTGAAGTCAACTACACAGAGATCACAAGACAAAATAAATCTTTAATCTTGGCATTAGTGACTGACAATACAGAACTGCACGTTTTGAACCACTGAGAACTGCACATTAAGAACCACTCCTTCTACATGAATCTAAGTCAATAGTCATAATTGTTATACTGCACTTAATTTCAACTGCTTAAACATATGGTTCAGTATTTGATGTCAACTTTTTAGCATGTAAAAACTTACAAAAATGGAAGAAGCAAACAATATTCAGAAATTTTTTTGGTCCGATTCCAAGGATGAAGTTTAACTACAAGCTACTATAAATTCTAACAATATTTTAAATATGGTAACTTGTAAAATTTTACAAAAACTAAATACTAAATTATAATCGATCAACTTCAATACATTTTGTTCAGAAGATAATTTCATTTGAGCTATGTTACATTCTTAAAGCAGGGAAAACAATATAAAATTGGAAATTTAAATTTAAATTTGTATATACCTGCAGGTGTTTATTTTCACTTTCATTAAGACTTTCTTCCTCTTTTTCTGTTGTCATTTCTAAGTCTAGTTCTGCTGAAAAATATATATATTTTATTAAAATGGACAAATTAGACTGGTTAGATAAAAGCTATAACCTTCATAAAAATAGAAAACAACATCTTATCAATTAAGAGTTTAAATGAAACATAATCTTTAGCTGGATATTTACTTTAAGAAATACTTTTCATTATCAAAAACTTCAACAAACCATTTGGGAAATACTAAACATCACTAGGTTAAAGGCACACAAACATCTCAAAGAATCATTCACAAATTCACCCACCTAACACCAATGAACAAAACAATCAGAAACAAATTTTTAAAATGCAGCAGAAAGATATAAAATCACAACAGACTATTCTTTACCTTGTTACAGTACCTCTTAAACGTCACCCTAAGCTTCAACTACAACATTATTCATGGTTTCCAAAATTACTAGTATTTTTTATGCCTTTATCAGTGTACAACCTTCCTATGGGTGTATTTCCCTGATGAATGTAAACATTCCTAAAATGTTTTCCTCTACTTCTTGACAAATTTCTTCACATCTTCTAGGACACAGACTGCTACACAAAGTCATCCTTGATTAAGGCTACCCTTCCCTAGATAAATAGATCTCTTTCTTTGGGGCTACGTTAGTACCATACAGATTTTTCTAGTGCATCTTCACCACCCGAACTGTAAGTTACTTCTTTATGTGTACATATTCCTTTTGTTACTAGACTGTATGGGACAATCTCTCTCTTTCTCTTTTTTCAAGAGAGAGACGGGGGGGAAGGAGAAGAGGGAGAGAGAATTTTGACCAGGCTCCACGCCCAGCACTGAACCCCACTTGGGGCTTGACCTGAGCCAAAATCAAGAGTTGGACACTCAACCGACTGAGCCCCCCAGGGGCCCCTGTATGGGACAATCTCTTAAATCATCTCTGTGTAAACAGTCTTTATTCCACTCAGTAATTATTTACTGAGTTCCCAGTAAGTGCTAGGCACCCAGGTTTAAAGCAGCATGTAGATAAAAGGTGTCAGGAATGGTTTTTGTAGAGATAATGCCTGAACTGAGACAGCAACACTGAGGTCAGCCAGAGTCAAAGGGGTTAGAGGGCGCAGTAAGACAAGGGAGAGAAACACACAACAGGGTAAATATCTGTCTAAAATACAGGAATCAAAGAGGAAGACATCAAAAGCAGTTCAGATGCCAGAGAAAAGGGCAGACAGTAGAAAGGGTTAGAGAGCTTAGCAGAACTCAAAATTATGAAAGCCTTATATGTAATTTTAAGATACCTGGACACAAACATATTTTCAACAATGGTTCACAGTCATATTTGCATTCGAGACACATCACTCTAAATGCTGTGGAGAGGGATGAATCTGAGGGGCATTGTAATAAAAGATGGGAGATGAATGAGAAGGCACTGATGCAAAATAAAGATGAAGCACACCTGAACCGACAGAATGGTTCTAGAAATATTGAGGATATAAAATTATCAGGGCCAGTACAGAATAAATCTATATTAAATGAGTAAATACACAATCGTGGGTCCCTAGCAACCAATTTTGCTCGTTACTTTATAAAAGGCATCAAGTGGGAATTATTCTACATGAACTGTTTTAAGTTGAATGTATTTATTTTATAATTTTTCTGTTCCATATCTTCCTATGTTACAGAAGCCTGTGGGTGCTTTGTTTTAAAAGTCCTGCTTCTTGGATCTACCAAGCTCATGAGGAAGTAACAGGAACAAGTCACTTGTATAGGTAAGTAACTTTGAATTTATTGTCTGCGTTCACTACTCTAGGAGATAATTGAAAATCTTTTGAAACTATAGTGTTAATTCTACAAGTAAAGAAAGAACATAAAACTACAGGGGTGAAAAAAATACTGTACAATTTATTAGTACCGACCTGATCATATGACTGATGAAAGGCCCTTAGTTAACTGGTACATTAAGTAGAGCACACATTAGATATGGTTAATCAGTAGACTGAGTATATCAGGAGAATGTTATTTTTAAACGGTGTAGTACTCCTTAAAACCAATATTCCACCTATTCATCAAAATTAATGAAGGGGGGCGCCTGGGTGGCTCAGTCAGTTAAGCGGCTGCCTTCAGCTCAGGTCATGACTGGATCCTGGGATGGAGTCCTCCATCGGGCTCCCAGGTCAGTGGGGAGTCTGCTTCTCCCTCTGCCCCTCCTCCCACTTTTTCTCTCAATCTCTCTCAAATAAATAAAATCTTCAAATAATAATAATAATAATAATAATAATAATAATAAGGGGCATCTGGGTGGCTCAGTGAAGTAAGTGTCTGGCTGTTGATTTCATCTCAGGTCATGATCTCAGGGTCGTGAGATCCAGCCCCACATCAGACCCCGTGCTAAGCGTGAAGCCTGCTGCTTGGGGTTCTCTCCCTCCCTCTCCTTCTGCCTTACCTCCTTCCCTCCCCACTTTCTTGCTCTCTAAAAAAATAAAATAAAAATAATAAAACAAGAACATAGACTATGCATACATAGTTGAGAAGATGATACTATATAGTAAATTCTCAATGATTCCCATTAATGCTGGGAAAGCCAACTCTAAAATAAAGTCATAGAGAATATAGGAAATATTTTAATATTTGGTTTGGGAAGCTGCATTTTCTAGTTACATTGAATATAATTGGACCAATACTTGTGAATTTAAAGCTATAAAAATAAAGTTAAGAAACTTTGTTTTCAATAAGCAATCTTTAGACCTCAACCTAGTATCCCCAGCCGAGCACAAACTTCTAAATATAATACTGCCACCCACTCTCAAGTGAATGCTAAAAACAGCCTAAAAGAAATTACAATCTCCAAAATCTTTTTAAAAAAAGATTCCACGGGGGATATGGACATTGGGGAGGGTATGTGCTATGATGACTGCTGTGAAATGGGTAAACGTAGCGATTCACAGACCTGTACCTCCTAGGGATAAAAATACATTATATGTTTATTAAAATTTTAAAAAAATTCTATTTATTAAAATAAAAAATATGTATTTCAGAATTAGTGTCACACTTACTGATAATAAAAATTTTAATATTTAGGGAACCAATCCTGTATTTCTATAGTTTCCAAAAGTAGTTTGATTTGGTAGATCATGTCAGTCTTTCAAGGGTTTTTGGAAACAGCTCTCGTACCAAAAAATTACCTATCTTAAAAAAAAAGAAAGCCATAGCTTCCGTATCTCACTTGAGTAATGAAGACCGACGTAACCTGTATCTTTGATGTCCAAAAGACCTGAGGAGGATGGATATGTGGTTCTAGTGCAAATACCCTCGAGCCATCTAAAGTGAATCCTCTGGAGTTTCATTCTCAACTCCAAGACTTCTAAGCTAACGTACCTTTCCCTTTTCCCTTGTTCCCTTCGCTATGCCCCTTCAAAAAGTAATTTCTGGGAGCACCCGGACGGAACGGCGGGTTGAGCATCTGGCTCCTGATTTTGACTCAGCTCATGAGGACAGAGTCTTCAGATGGAACCCTGCATGGAGGCTCCAGGCTCAGAAGTGAGCCTCTTTAAGGAACCTCTCCCTCTGCCTTTGCCCCTCCCCCTGATCATTCTCTGTCTCTCTCAATCTTGCTCCCTGAAACAAATAAAGGAAAACAAAATCCTAAAAAAAGACTTATTTGTGGATCTATAGTCTTGATTGTTCTGCTTTTACACCCTTTTTATTAGGGATTATCTCCACCACTTCTTTCCTTTTTAGTTAGCACTAGTATCTTACATCTATAACCTCCCTTTCTGCATCTCCTTTCTCCCGTCTAGCTGAAAACATGCTTACAAACAAAAAGAAAATAATGTTTTCCTTGATCCTGTGGTGTCTTGAAGTATCCAGTGGCCTTTCCAGGTGTCTCTACGTGGAAGTCTCCACCCTTGCAATGGAGCACATGACCAACGGACCATTGATATTTGCATCACCTGACAGGTCAGAATGCAGGATCCCAGACCTGCCGCTCACAATGTTCATTATTTTTGAAAGATTGTATTTATCTCTTTGACAGAGAGAGATCACAAGTAGGCAGAGAGGCAGGCAGAGAGAGAGGGGGAAGCAGGCTCCCTGCGGAGCAGAGAGCCGGATGCGGGGCTCAATCCCAGGATCCTGAGGTCATGACCCGAGCCCAAGGCAGAGGCTTAACCCACTGAGCCACCCACGCGCCCCTCACAATGTGCACTTCTTTTTTTTTTAAAGATTTCTTTCCTTCTTTCTTTCTTTCTTTCTTTGACAGAGAGATCACAAGTAGGCAGAGAGGAAGGCAGAGAGAGAGAGAGGGGGAAGCAGGCTCCCCGCAGAGCAGAGAGCCTGATGTGGGGCTCGATCCCAGGACCCTGGGATCACGACCTGAGCCGAAGGCAGAGGCTTTAACCCACTGAGCCACCCAGGCGCCCCCACAATGTGCATTTTTAACAAGGTCTCCGAGGATTCAGTAACATTGGAGAAATTCTGGTCCATACTGAGTCTGCTGCCACATTCCTTCACCTTAACTTCACCTTCGAGAAGCAAGCTTCACGTTCGTCACTATCAATTCTTCAAAACTGGAAAAGTCTTAAAAGTCACAAACTTTCTAATAGACTTTTTAGCACGGCTAAGGCTTCCTCAATTTCCCCCAAACTGACCCTGCTCTCTTCTCCTTCCAATACTCTTACTTGGCACTCAATGATACGATTTATGAAGTACCACCATTTCACATGCCATCCAGCCACACATTCTTATAGCTGACTAGAACATAGCTTTGCATCATCAACCACGTCCGTCCTTAATGTCTTCCCAGCAGCGAGGAAAGCAGTAACAGGGGGAAAATTTTGGTATCCGACTCCGACAGGTTTTGGTACCGGAAGCGCCCCTGATACCCCTCCGGCATTTCAAACAGTCTGCTCTTCCTTTTAAAAGAATTGAGCGAAACCTTCCATGTTTCAGAAGCTCTTGTTCCTAGGCTTATAAATATCTTCTGTTCAAACATAGATATCAGCAATAACATCTACCTTATTTATGTCAGAACCTTCACTGAAGCTTGCCCCCAAAATTAAATAACTAACTAACTAAATAACTAACTAAATAAAAAGACTTCAGAATAAGAAGACTGTGAGCATTTCAAATATTTTAGTGGACTTCTTTACACCGTTCAGTTTATATTGTAAAATTTACCTGATTGGGATGCTTGAATTTCCTCCATGTCTCTGGGTGGATTCGAAATAAAACCTTTCCCCTCCACAGCAAGCTGAATGGGTATTGAAACAATATGATTAAGACATAATGAATATTTCATGCAATCTGTAGTTAAAGCCTCAAAATAAAAATGTAAGTTTTACCTTCCGGTGAGAATAGTTTCCTGGAGAATCTAAAAAGCAAAAGGGTCATCTAGTTAGCTCCATGTACATAGAGAACCCCACAAACACTCATGCACTTAGTACTAAGCTGAATCCTCATGCCTGGCTCAGATGACAAATGGGTTTGGGGGTTGTTTCTGCAGACAGGAAGGTGGGTTGGCCAGAAGGGCAATTTCTAATGAGAGGAACAAATCGTGACCCTGAGTGGACATACGTGAAAGCCCATGGTAGAATGCTACACCACATCCTTAAGGCAGCACAGCAGAATCATTTATACCATTGGACTCTAAGTATGTATGACCTGCTTCAATTTGTCCTGTCCTGTAGGAGTACACATTGCTGGGATTAAGCCCCGTGTCAGGCTCCCTGCTCAATGGGGAGTCTCCTTCTCCCTCTCCCTCTGCCCTTCGGCCCCACTTGTGCTCTCTCGCAAATAAATAAAATCTTTTTAAAAGTCTTAAATTAAAAAAATGAGAAAGACATAAGGCCTTGAAAAAGAACAACATTGTAAATTGATTAGTTGGGCCTCCTGACTTTTTCAGTATAGAGGAGTGAACATTTCATAATGGACTGATACTAGACTAAGGAAATAGAAGGGTCCTTTATCTTCCAGTCTCTTTACATGGTTTTTTCCCAATCTATCCTCCACATGAGGGGTGACCAAACTATGGCCACAGGCCAAGTTGGACCAGTCACATGTGACTGTGCTCCCATAAAACTTTATTTACAGGACCAGATGGTTGGTTCTTGCTATTCACCTACGTATTGCTACGGCTGCTTTCACACTATAATGGTAGTTGTAGTTGAGAAACCACAGGGCCTAAAATATTCACTATCTGGCCCTTTAGAGAAAAAGCTTGGTGATCCCTATTTTGTGCCACAACCAGAAGGCCCTAATTCAAATCTAATCTTGTTACCCTTCTGCTTCACATTCTCCAGTGAATCCCTGCATCAAGTACTGCTGGCTCCCTCCCCAATAACCATGCCAGAGTCTTCATTCTTGCTGGAGAACCACAACTTTATTTGGATATTTCTTGTCCCAAAGACGAAGAAGGTGGCCTTACCCCAGCTTCAAAAGGAGAAATGATTATTCTAAGCTAATCACAGTACCTGATTTACCAGCGGCTGGTTTAGGAACAAGCACGTGATATAACCTAGCTTATAAGATGTTACAGTAAATTTACTGCAAGCTTCTGAGTTTTCTTCCTATTTAAAGAAACATATAGGGATGCCTGGGTGGCTCGGTTGTTAAGCCTCAGCCTTCAGCTTGGGTCATGATTCGAGGGTCCTGGGATCCAGCCCCACGTCAGGCTCCCTGCTCAGCAAGAGGCCTGCTTCTCCCTCTGCCGCTTCCCCCTGCTTGTATTCCCTCTCTGTCTGTCTCTCTCTGTCAAATAAATAAATAAAATCTTTTAAAAAAATAAAAGGAACATATAAAGAAAAACAGTCCTTCCAGTCATTGAATATTGTCATGTGAGAATATGCCTCGAACTGTTGCTAATTAGCCAATCAGGAAAGGAAATATAAAATACCGCCAACCTCAAAGCTAAAAAGAGACAACTGGAATCCTGGTGACATCACTGAACCATCAAAACAATTCTGGTTCCTCCTGTTTTAGTCACTGTTTTGTTTGGTTTGCTTTCTTTAGATTTATTGATTTGAGAGAGAGTGCACGCATGCAAGAGAGAGTACACGAACGGGGGGAATGGCAGAGGAGGAGAATCGTCAAGCAGACTCCATGCTGAGCACGGAGCCCAGTGGGATGTGGGGCTTGATCTCATGACCCATGAGACTGTGACCTGAGCTAAAACTAAGAGTCAATGCATAACTGACTAAGCCACCCAGGTGGCCCCGTTTTAGTCACTATTATAAGTCACCTGTTATTCGCAGCTAAAAGCATTCGACCTGATAAATTTGCCAAGGTCTACAGCCTAAGAGCTACACCTTTCCATGGTACTGAAAAACTTTCATTAGCTTGCCTTAGCTAAGTATTCACTCATTCCAACCATTCCCATAGCACACTTTTTGTACCAGCAAAATTGAACTGCTCGTAAGTGCTCCCAAGTTCACTCGTACATCTGAGCATCTGCACTGCTGTTCCCTGTGCAAAACATGTCATCTTGATGGACGTTTCTCCTGCCAAACATGGTTCTTCTGCCTCTTTACCTGGCAAACTTAATACTCGGTCTGCATACTTACCTTAAATTCTACCCACTCTTCTAAAACTCTAACTTGTCACTATTGACTTACATATTAAGTACCAATAAAAACATAACAATGATAATTATAAGCACTAGGGGACTCTGGCACATAGTAAGCACGGAATAAAGTAGAGTAAATAATAAAAATAGAGTAGTAAAAACAGAGTAAATAATAAGAATGACAATGATAATAACAAACTCCCAGAGGGAAGGGATTGTGTTTTTTGAATGTTTGTATTCTATATCAGAGTAACACTTAGTGGCTAAAAGACACTTGATAGTTATTTGCTAAGTGAACAAATGAAAATGAGTAAATTGCAAAACCAAACCAACCTACAGATTTTCTTTGATAAAAGTCTACTAAGTTAAAGGTTCCTTCATACATGTCAGATTGTACAATGCACTAGGTGCCACATCTAGGGAGCAGTGGTAGCATTTTTGTTACTGTGAACCATTTTTCTGCTTTTGTTATAATCTGTTGAGCCTCAGAGTTGCCCCATTTGAATTTTTATTATGATAATCTTTTTACTAATGGCAACAGAGTGTCATGTTCTAACAAAATTACAGTATCATGACAATTATGCAATGAACAGAAGAAAACATTGTTCTAATAAAGTCAACATATCTCATTCTCTTTAACTAATGAGAAATGAAGTTGTTAATGATATCTTATTGATACAACAATATATAAAACCACCTATGATTCTCAAGGCATTTCTTTTCTGATTTCTGTACCACGGACAGTCACCTTTAAAGAAAAAAAACAGTCTCACTGGTATTGCTGCATACTAGCTAAGTTTTCCAGTTCTTATTGCTTGCCATTTGTTTATGGTACCAGGAAGGTATTATAGAGTTCCCAGTTTTGAGGATAGCTCCTTTTTTAATGAGACAAATCAGTATGTAATAATACTTACTAAATGTAATCCACTTGTAAAAACTAAAAGATCCATTTTCATAACAAGTTCAAGTTGTTTTAATATGCTTATAAAGGAAACATAAAACATACTAACTTAAAAATCTCTCTCTTATTTACACAAAGATATAAGGGATTTTAGGGGTCATGACTAAAATAATGAATTTCTTTTCAGACAATAATGTCTCATATGTTAAATTACCTACAATTAACTTCCTTTTTCGTTGTTGTTCACACTGAGGTACCATTTTTTTTTTTAATTATGGTCAGTTAGCCAGCACATACTACATCGTAAGTTTCTGATGTAGTGTTCAATGATTAATTAGCTGCATATAACACCCAGTGCTCATCACGACACGTGCCCTCCTTAATACTCATCACCCAGTTCCCCCATTCCCCCACTCCATCCTTCCATAACCCTCAGTTTGTTTCCTGGAGTCCGGTCTCTCTCATGGATTTGTTCCTATTGTTCATGACAGTATTTAAAGTCTTAAATAATTCTGAATACTAGACTATTAAGAAAGAAAAAAAAAATAGAGGCCCCTGGGTGGCTCAGTTGGGTAAGCATCTGCCTTCAGCTCAGGTCAAGATCCCTGGACCCTGGGACTGAGTCCAACATTGGGCTCCCTGCTCAGTGGGAAACCTGCTTCTCCCTGTCCCTCTGCCTGTGCTCTCTCTCTCTCTCTCTGTCAAATAAATAAATAAAATCGAGAGAGAGAGAGAGAGAGAGAGAGAAAGAGAAAGAAAGGAAGAAAGCAAGAAAGTGAGCTTATGCAATTTACACATTGGGGTTTTTTTTTTCCCCCCACTGCTCTTTCATAATCAAAACTTCCTTACTCTGCCTTCATCTATGTGACCACCAAAAGTACTTCACTCTGAAAAGTCTTACCTGGATTGTTATTTGGCGAAAAATTTTTAAATCTTTCTTCTCTATGTTGGGCAATTATTTGGCGATTGCTACATATAAAAAGGGGTGATAAACAATGTTACTATTTTAATACTGATATGAAAAACATTTACCAAATATATCAATTCATAAGAGTATTTCGAATAATATCAGAGCTAATATCAAACCTTAAATTACCCCATATACTTTAAAGGAAGGTGAACCAGTCATGAAGTAGTAACTTAGCAATTAGTAGTATTAGCTTGCCATAACGGAACGTGTCTTGAACTCAGTGGTCCTAACTCTGTAACCACAGCTATTTGCTCTTGGACGAGCCACTTCTCTCTGGCTCCAAGTCTTCCTCTATAAAACAGGCATCTTACTGCCTTATTTCACAAGGTTGTTAAGAGGATTTCACGAAATATTAGACCCAAAACATGGCCTCTCGGGAAAGGGGACACCCACCACTCTGGGAAGGGCTGTATGAGACCTTTCATCAGCCCATAAGAAAAGGCGCTCCTCAGGATTTAAAGCAGGCTTGAGATATAGGCCTAGAAACAAAGGAGAAAGGAAAGTCCAGGCTCTTCCTGTAGCATTACTTGAACCTCTCTAACAGCTTAGAAGGGTCCCAACTGCCATCTGCTAGCGGGATAGAAAAGCAAAATCCTCAAGCGGTACTTCATTATGAAGGTCTGTGCTAACATATGGGCTTCATGTAAGGCTTTTGAGTGCAAAGGGAAGGGTGTGTGTGGCTAAAGCCAGGGGGCCCAATGGCCAGAACAGGGTGCTGGTGCCTTGGAATAGCAGCTGAGCATACAAGCATATGTCGTAAACTAAAAAATGTGGTAACTTTGAAGTCTCATCGTGGGTCACCAGGAAGACTGAGGAATGCGGATCAGCAAGGGCATCCTGGGAGCAAAGGTCAATCATAACCATAACCAAACTGCAGAAAAATAACATTGCCTTCTAGAGGGCAGGTCTGCACAAAAAGTTATTTGCAGGGGTGCCTGGGTGGCTCAGTCATTTAAGCATCTGCCTTCAGCTCAGTCATGATCTTGGGGTCCTAGAATTGAGCCCCATGTCTGGCTCCCTGCTCTAACCCCTTCCCCTGCTCATGCTCTCACTCTCTCTCTCAAAAAATAAAATCTTTAGTTTTCTTTCTTTTTTTAAAGATATTTATTTATTTATTTGAGTGAGAGAATGAGAGAGGGAGGGAGAAAACATGAGAGCGGGGAGGGTCAGAGGGAGAAGCAGACTCCCTGCTGAGCAGGGAGCCAGTTGGGGGACTCGATCCTGGGACTCCAGGATCATGACCTGAGCCAAAGACAGTCGCTTAACAGAGTCACCAAGGTACTACACACAGCAATGTTGCAGCAACAGAATCAAAGGAAACAAGGGAATGACAAGAATGTCCTTTTTTCCCTCCAAATGACTTGCGAAAGAGGATGGTCTCTTTGGTCTTAGGGAACTCCTTAGGTTCCTGGAAAATTCAAGGGGGAAAGTATAAGAGATAACCCTCAAGGGAAAGTATAGGGTTTTCTACTAAACTGAACATCTCAAGACCCAAGTAACTAGTTAGGAAAAAAAAAAAAAAAAAAGATGTTGGATGTTGGGGCACCTAGGTGGCTCACTTGGCACTTGGTTAAGCATCTGCATTCAGCTCAGGTCACAGTCTTGGGGGACTGGGGTTGAGCCCCACATCAGGCTCCCTGCTCAGCAGGGAATCTGCTTCTTCCTCTGTCCCTACCCTGTCCCTCTCTGAAATAAATAAATAAAATCTACAAAGAAAGGAAGAGAGGAAGAGAGGGAGGGAGGGATGGAGGCAGGAAGGAAAACAAACAAACAAACAAACAAATGTAACTTTCTTTGTACCCCATGCATAAGAGTTATCCTTGGAATGAAACAGATACAGTTAAGATCCCTAAAGACAAAGGTCTCAATAGTCCTGAGATAAAGAATCCTGCACCCATTGTTATTGCTAACTAGTCTAGCCTTTGTCTTGGTTTCTGACAAATGATGGGGGCTAACTCACTGCCATCCCAACATTGCCCAAATCAAACTACGAACTCTCAACCACTACATAAGAACTAAGAGTTAAACTATTTTAAACTTCAGTTTAGTGATAACTAACATTTTAATGTACACACTTACACATAAAATCCACAAAAATCAGCATAGTCTTCTGCCGTCCATCCACATTCATCTTGAGAAGAGGTATTAACACCTTGCTGAAGAAGAAGCCTGACTACATCTGGAGATTTAAGAGTTGCAGCAAGCATGAGGGCTGTTCTAAAATAACAGAGACATAACTTCACCCTTAGGAACTCAGAGTTATCTAAACAGCAAATTTCATATACTTTACCAGATTAATATCTTGCCTGTCGGTCCAGAATTGACCATTAACACGTTCAAGTGTTTATCTTTGTAAATTACCTCCATGGCTAAAATTAAAGGACAAAAAAGAAGCCTCTTGTCCCCCCTGGGTATGAGAGTAGAGGTTGCTAATTTAAAGTCACTTGATGAACAAGAAACTATGCTAAATTCTTTTAAAAAAGAATTCCCCATTTCTTCCTTAAGCTGATTCAGTGTACCTCCATGCCTTCTAGAGGACAGGTCTGTATAAAAAGTAATTTGCAGGGGTGCCTGGGTGGCTCAGTCATTTAAGCGTCTGCCTTCAGCTCAGTCATGAACTTAGGGTCCTGGAATTGAGCCCCACATATGGCTCCCTGCTCTAACCCCTTCCCCTGCTCATGCTCTCTCTCTCTCAAAAAATAATAAAATCTTTAAAAGTAAAAAAATAAAAAAAAACAAAAAAGCTATTTGCAGGCTTAAAATAACAGTATTCACACTAACAGTAACAAAAGAGTCATAGTTGCAGTTAATGATACTAAGATAAGCATGTGTTAGGCACTAAATTAAATACTATATATGTAAGATATTATTTACACACAACAACGCTTGAAGGATATATTATCCTCCTTTTCATATGAGAGAATGTATCTGGTGATGATAAGTAATGTTTCCAAAGTCACATACCCAGCAAGTAGGAAAGGAATTAAACCTAGTCTTGTGTCTATCTAAAGTCCATCTCTTTTCTCTTTATCACCAACCTATGATTTGTCCTCACTAAAAGAAAAATCTATTCAATTAAAGTTATCTTTCATCCTTCTACCCTTACCAACGAAAACAAAACAAAACAAAACAAAAAATATACTGAACACGAAAAAGGATGATAAGCCCACACTATCTGGTAATACTAATTAATAATCACTTAGGGATCATCTAACATCAGTATTCTTAAAAAAAAAAAAAGACAATTTAAAGCAAGGAGTCATTCAAAAGATAAAACAACTCCTATTTATGTTTAATATGCATCTTTTAAAGAAAATATATATGAAGTAGAAGTTTCCAAAAAATACTATAAAAGGGTAAGAAGTTCAGTATTGTGTCATAAAATAAAAGGAGTCCACACTTTATAATAAAACTAATATGAAACCCATTTAGCTAACATAAAATCACATGGCAGAAAAAAAAAGATTGCAAATCACATCAGTTAATGATATGAAGGAATATAAATTCTGCCGTATACTGTTCTTCATATTGCCCCATCAGAATAACTGCTTTCTGCCTAACTGATGACATGTCGACATTTTTCACTATATAATTATAAATTAATCCTCTTCTTATTAAGTTAGTCTGACTTAACTGTTACCATCCTAGAACAATATAAGGTTTAAAAAAAGACAACTACTGTACCTTTTGGACTTATCAACCACATGTACATCTGCTTTTTTTCCAATTAACAATTCCACCATTTGGTGTTTGTTTTCATTTACAGCAAGTAAAAAAGGTGTGAGTTCCAACTGTAAAAGTGTAAAAACAATTTATCATTTACAATTTATAATTTACAAAGTTACATATTTCCATACTGAATTTTAAAACCTATAAAGGATCCTCTAAACTTAAACACATATATAAGTACTCTAACCCCCCCATCCTCCCCATCCCCCCATCCTCCCCACCCCCCGACCCTCCCTCACCCCCCTGCTTTCACCAGCTGCTCCTTCTCTTTACAACAGCCCTCCTCAGGGGGTCTGGGTGGCTCAGTCTGAGCTTCTGCCTTCAGCTCAGGTCATGAGCCCAGTGCCCTGGGATGCAGCCCCATGTCAGGCTCCCTGCTCCGTGGGGAGTCAGCTTCTCCTTCTCCCTCTGCCCCACACCTCTGCTCATGCTCTCTCTCCCACTCTCACTCTCTCAACTTAATAAATATTTTTGAAAAAAATAAAACAAATTAAGTTAAATAGCCCTCCTCCACCTCTTCAACAGATTAACTGTAGTCATTCTCCAAATCTTACTTCAAACATTGGCTGGTTCCAAGAATCTCGGCTTCTATCACAGCATTTAGCATTGTATACTCCAATTATTTTATTGCACCCCATCGAAACCAAGAGCTTTCTGAGGGAAGGGACTATTTTTTATCTCTGTATCTCCAAACTCTAAGACATAGCTGTAAAAGCTTAAAGTATTTTTACTGAGTTAACAGCCTAAATGATTATCTCTGGAGTAGTGTTTCTCAAATTATATCCCAAAGAACACACACTTTGCTGGAAGGTGAGGATTGTGCCTCAATAGAAAGAGTCAATGATCCTCTATGTTTGAGAAATATTACAGAACTGCACTATATCTCTCGCACAAAAGAAATCGGTTTAAATTTGCTTATCCCCATTTGACAATACTTTTCACGGCAAACATTAACATTTGAGAAATTAGAGTTTCAGGGATACAGTGTCGAGAGCTTTCCAATAAAGGTGAAGGTTTTCTCCAGGTTATACCAACATGCTTGATTCTCTTCTATCAATGGTATCAGGATCCCAGATGTCAACATAAAGCACTCTTGCTCCAAATGGGTCACTGAGGAGATGCACTCTGAATTAAAAGAGCAGCTCTGGGGCATCTGGGTGGATCGGCCAGTTAAGCGTCTGCCTTCGGCTCAGGCCGTGCTCTCGGGGTCCTGGGATCCAGCCCTGCATCAGGCTCCCCTACTTTTCCCTCTCCCTCTGCCCTTCCTCCCTACTCATGTGTGTTGTCTCTCACACTCTCTCTCAAATACATAAAATCTTTTTTTTTTTTTAAACTTCATTAAAGTGAAATCTTAAAACTTCGAATAACTGACTTGACAGTTTACAGCACTGTTAGCCAAAGCCGGCCTCTTTCAAAACTTGAAGAAAACCAACACTTGGGTCAACTAAATCTTAGTAACTATAAGCAATTGTAGATAATTGCTGCATTTAAGAATGAAAATGTATCAAAGATTAGTGTTAATATCAGCTGAATCATAGAGACATAGATCACTTCTCTATCTCTATAACAAGATCATGGTCTTAGAGCAGAATAAAGCATATTCCATGTAAAATTACTCAGAAGTACTCCTTGGGTTAGAAGCCGAGGCATAAAAATTCTTGCTATGTGAAGAACATGCTTCTCTTCTTACAAGTCTGTATATGTGCTTTCTTCCTGCTTTCTTTCTTTACAGTTCCTACAAAAATGTATTTCCAAAAAGTACGCTCAAGAAAAAAAAAATTAAAAAATAAAAATAAAGGGAAATCTTAGACAATTAAGTTATTTCAAAATATTTTCATTCAGGGAATGCTCGAGCTTCTACATATGAAAAATTGACCCTATCTATGTCAACCAACAGTGCTTCCTTAAGGGCAGTGGTAGGAGGTGACGCACGTCAAAGAAATAACAAGTGGAATAGTGAGCGCGGTCCTCCACTACTCCCCATGCACAGCTATACCCCCCCGAGGACCTACACAATGCTGAGGAGGAACTACTCTGTGAAATGGGAGACCCCATTGCGGTACATGGCAGGCAGAGTGGCTATGAGCGCAAGTAGACGCCCCTGTAGGATGTCATGACCCGATCCCCCTGCTCTCATCTTCAGAACCTTGGGGCCTGGAGTGGCCAGGGCCTGCAACCTGCTGCTTTCTCCTCCCACTTGCACTCACTCAAGTTACCCCACTGGGTCATGGACTCCCACCCATTCCCAGCAGCACCCATTTCCTAAGCCCCTGCACAGCACTCAGCCTCCATCATCACCTCACTCCCCTCCAGGCCCTCAATCCTTTGTGGGCTCTGAGCCCACCATCCACTCCCAAGCACTAATGGGAAGATTCTCCTTCTGGGGTGGAAGAGTGGATGGGAAACAGAACTCTGCCCTTTCTGTGCGCATCGTCGATCTCTAGTTCTCCCTGCCCTGGCTTTGGAGTTGTTTCCGTGGTGATAGGACTTGATGTATCGAATTCAGTATTTATTATTTATTACATATATAAATAAATACGTAAATAAATGTTTTGTCGCTAAAAAAATTTATATGTATGTTTTAAAATTTCAAATACTTTATCAATAAAGTTGACATACCTTGTTTCTTGCTTCAATATTTGCATGGTATAAAATCAGCTTCTCTACTATTGACGTGTTGTCACCAGCAACAGCATAGTGGAGGGCAGTATTGCCAAAGTTATCCGTAAGGTGTGGATTAGCACCGTGTTCTAAGAGAATAGTTACACACGTCTCTTCCTGGTATTGTATAGCCTGTCAGTAGTATCCCAAGAAACAGAGTGTAAATTCTGGGAATTTAAAGCAAGCATGCCACAGTTTTCACCAATTAGTTACATTTAAATGCAATAAAGTTTCATTCTACGTAATTCAATCAAATCCATCTCAGGCAGACACAGCTGCTACCACACACCTTCATTAGAGGAGTCCTACATTCTTTATCACAGAGATTAAGCTGGCATTTCCTCTGTACAAGAAGAGTCACCATGTCGGCATGGCCAATGGTACAGGCCAGATGGAGAGGAGTCCTAGGAAAGTGAAAGAACGTTTTAGGAAATTATAGTGCACTACTTCAAAACATGCAGTTAATTCATGTAATCGTAAACGTTAAATAGCATCTTATTCCTTTGACTCAAAAACAAAGATTTAGTTTTCTTTTGACGAAAGTACAATATGTATTAGTGATTAGTCACCATGCTAGTAAAAGAGCGGGCTATCTGACTAGGTAGAGCGTGACCTCAGGATTCAGCTCAACCTGGGTTTAAATCCTACTTAACTCTGTCACTTAATAGTTATTACTCAGCCTTATCCTCAATTTCCTCCTCAACAAAATGGACATGAAAATAGTTATCTCGTGTCCCCTGCCCTGCTCAGTTTGAAGGTCATGTAACTCTTGATCTCAAGGGTCATGAATTCAAGCCCCGTGTTGGCTATAGAGATTACTAAAAACTAATAAAAATAAAATAAAGAATAGTTATCTCACAAGACCTCGTCACCATGCTTAAATGAGGATCTATGCAAAGTTTTTTACATATTATTATTATAACTATTACTATTGCTACTACTGTACAAAGACAACTCTCCTATTAGGTAAAGTGATACAATTATGCCTACTTCTCAGATATGTTTTAAATATTCACAGGAATACTATATATCAATGATTCTAGGAGGCTCATTTTGTCACCTTTTAGTATCTCTGACATTGGGATGCAATTTATAATTCAAAATGTCTTACAACTATAATTGGCAGAATTTTTTAAGATTTCTTATTGGTATATAAAGTGGTGGGGCATCACACAATCAATGTGCCTTACGTTAACTGAAATAATGGTATATACATACAACAGTTCTACTGCAGTTCTAGTCACATGGTTGGCATTTAAATACATTTTAGTTCTTGAAAGCATTATGGGAAAAGAGGACTAAAATAATGAAGAATTCTTTTTAAGTAATTCTTCACTCTGATTTTCAAGAAATTTAAGCCAAAGGAAGCTCAGGATTCAAATAGACGGGACCAGTTTTATTTTTATAGATTATGTATTTTATATATTTTTATATATTAAATAATAAATATTTTATATATCTTATACATAAATATATCATATATTTATATGATAGATTTTATATACATTATATTAAATAATAAATGAAATTATTTTCTTCATTTTATTAGATATTTAGATTTATAGATCATATGAAAATCAAGAATTACCAATGATCAATATTAGTATTCAATACTATTATAAAAAATAAATAACAGATATTTCTCCACCACTTATGAATGATTCACCTTTTCCTACTAATATGAAATGTCACCATATTTGGGTGTTTGGCATTTTCTACTCTGCCCCATTCATTCATCTGTCCTTTCAGCTATTAGTAACCGTGTAAATTGTGGAAATTTAAGATACATTTTGATATCTGGAAGGGTAAATTTGTCTGCTTATAAAAATTTAAGTTTTTATTTTAATTCCAGTTAACATGCAGTGTTATATTACTTTCAGGTGTACACTATAGTGATTCCAAAAATTTTCTTAATGTCATCACAATGATAAAAGAGAGCAGGTGTAACCCAAAATTCTTTAAACCATGATGATTTTATTTGCTTTATGGAATGTCGATAAATACAAGAAGAGTACACATTTTGAGAAATATGTCTTCCTAATCACAAACAGAACCATCTTCCCAATTCAAAATTTCTTTCGACAGCCAGTCAGTAAATAACATACATACAAAGTGGACACAGATATAAATTATATATTGGATTTTATCGAAAGAATTTGTAGCCCAGAAGTTGATCTATTATGGGAATAGATCTTTTTTTATAACATTATCGTATAAAAAGATGTCCATTAAAAATAACAGACTAACTTTTATAGAGGTAGATTAGCCGGGCTATACACAGGTGGCCAGTGAGATTGCAATAGGTCTGCAACACACAGAGAAAACTGCTAGGTTACACATGAGTGGCCAACTGAATTTCAATTTACCCTAGTAGATATATGCACACCCCACTGATTGGATGTCTTCACCTGGCCTGACCCGCCCTTGTAACTGGACTTTGCAAGTAAGTTCCTCTGGAAGGGGCAGGGTCAATCTAAGTTCACAAAATGACTCCCTCTGGCTAAGCAGGCCCTTACAGCTCTATTACCATTTTTTCTTGTCTCTTTTATTCACATCTTTCCCAAGCAGTAGCAACCGCTGCATTTTCAATATGTTGTTCATGACGGCAACTCTGTGGATCTCTTTGAGATCTTTCATTCGGATGTTATACACCCGCTGGGACTCGTTGAATTCTCCCTTCTTAACAACTGGGGCCCTCAAGTCATTCATCACTTCCCTGCGAAAGGTCACGGATGAACCAACCTTCCCAGTCCTGAAACCAAAAAACTTCTTCATTGCAAAGCCTAGAGGCTTCACCAACACTTCACCTTCCACTGGGCTTTTCACCGCTTCTACACACCAGCACCAGTGCTAGAGATAAGCCAAACCGACCCCACAACGGTTTGGAATCTTGGAGCACCTAACAACCGTAACCATGACGCCAGGCACAAATGCGCTTGCGCACCTCTGAAACCCGCGTGGCTGCACCTGCGCATAAAGGGCCAGCGACTAAAGGTGCCCAAAGTGCATGTGCGAGGCCCAAGCCTCTCAAATCTCAGTGCAGCGGCGCGCCGCTCTGACGGGGCAGAGCGGCGGGGCCCCCACTCGGCTCACCGCCCCGAGGCTATAAAGCTGGATAATATTATTTTAAAGACTCTGAAGACCTACAACAAACTAAGAAGGGTTTATTCATGAAGATTACTGAAGTTTGGTTAGAGCTGTGTGAGTCTGTGCTGTGCTCTCACTTCCCATGCCAGAAACTTGTCACTTAGAGAAGGGACTTGCCTGACCTGAGGCAGAGTAAGTCAAAGAGGTGGCCTCCATGCTAAGCACACAGAGTTCTCTAGCCTGAGGTTGCAATGCTGTTTAGGGGAAACAAGAGTAGCAAGGTATTTAACTGTAAGCTCTGAGAGGTCAGAGAGCCATCTGGATGGGATAAGCACTCCACATAAACTCCAGGTTTACCCGAGGCAGGCAGTAGAAACTGAAGCTGGTTCGAGCCACCCACATACCCATGGTTGCTAAGCCACGCGCATACACGCAAAGAAGCAGAAAGCTTGTTAGAAAGCAAAAACCAGGCAGCCTTGAAAATGACCCAAATGTTGCATGGACTTAGAAGCCCACACAGATCATGGTGGCTATCTCTTAACAACTAAATGTCAACTAGGCAATCATGTTATAAATAGGTGTCTCTGTCTGTTTCATAAGTAAGTATTGACAGCTTAGCAAAAATTGACCCCCAGTGGGGGGATACCTTAAAGAACTGAAGAACGATTTCCTGACCATTTAAGGGTACAACTGAACACCATTATTCTCCTACCCTCCAAAGATTTATTCCTGTTTAGTTTTTAACTTTAATCTCACATAACGTGAAATTACCACTGAAAGGGAATAATTCAATGCATTTAGTGCATTCACAAGTCACCATCTCATTCCAAGACATGTCTATCACCCAGAGAAGAAAATCCCCTGTGTATCAGTTTTTCAACCTGTGGAACTCACTAATTTCATATTTTTCTAAGTTTTTAACAAGATACAAAGAAAGTGAATACAAATTGATGCTTTCTTTTTTTTCTGTCCATTTTTCACCTTTTTCCAATTTTAACAATAAAAGTGACAATACAAATTTTAGTTACCATTTGAATTTGTCATCTCTGCTCTCTCTGTACCATCCTAGAATAACTATAGTTGCTGGCCATGTCATACCCACACTAAGTGAGCGATGGGACACAGCTCAACTGCGTCTGGCTGACAGACACTGGGCTAAAACTGCCCATAATCACAGGATTACCATTTTGCCTCATTCCAGCTCTGATATCACTTTTGTACATCACATTTTTCAAGCTGTTTTAATAATTTTCTCACTGTAGACAGAGATACATCTTGTTACATGATACAGATTTAGAACTAAGAGTAATATTTTATTTATTTACATTACTCAATTCTGGCCCACAGAAGTGAAGTGGCCATCTACCGTAATTTGGTTAACATGTAACCTCTTAAATTCATGTGCCCAAAATCCAGACACTGTATTTAATTCAAACTAAATATTTTTAAACACACTAAAGCATTATCAACACTCATATTGGCCTAACCCATGTGATTTACACTAAGGCACAAGCGATCAAAACCATCCATACTGACAATTTTATAGGTAAGTCATTCTATTTCTTTTCAAATTAAGTTCTTTTTTTAACCAAGGTATTGCTAATGACACAATAAATAACTTTTATTCACTGAACGATGAATCTTTACTGGACAATTTCAGTGTGAAAGTACTGGAGCAATGATAAAGATAATTTCAGACATATTCTGAGACCTCAAAGAATTTGGCATAAATTCACAAAAGGCTTAACCAAGAAGACAAATAACAACTCAAGAAAATCTGCTAAGTTTTACAAAATGTTAAATGACTGACGAATGTGGATGATATAACTGCACTGGGGTAAAGGAAACCCTCAGACTTTCCAGAGACTACTAAACACTGGCTGTGACCTGACACTAAATCTAGGAGACCCAAAACACCACTGTGGCCCACCAGTCAGAGGAAGGGCTTATGGAGGTCAGCCGGTCAATGGAATATTAGCTCAGGTCTCACAGATGTCCCAGTGGGTCTGCAAACCTGGTCTATGGTCACATGCCCAGTGCCGGAATGCACAAGGAATAGAATTCCTGACAGAATTCCTACTGACAGAATTCCCACTCTGGTGCCCTGACCTGTGTAGTAAGGGCTCCTACAGTGGGAAACACCAAGTGGAAGCCTCCAGAATTGCCTCTAACTAGGAAAATAGTAAACCAAAAGTCATGCCACATCCCCGAAAGAAATGCAGAGATTAGTGCCACCATCAAGGGTTAGAAAGACACAAAAGTGGTGACTCCCACATCCCCAGAACAGACCTTAGGACAATGACAGTTGATTACCATAAGCCTCACTCGATGGTGACCCCCCACTGTTGCTGTTGTTCCAGCTGCTGTTCCAGATGTGGTTTCAATGCTTGAGTAAATTAACACACTGGTACCTGGTGTGTGACTCCTGGCCTCTGTCTCCATCTCTGTCCCTAAGACCCACCGCAAGTTTACTCGCAGCTGCAAGGCCAGCAAAGCGCCCTCACTGTTTTCCCTCAGGGCCCTCCCACCCTTCAGACCTGTGTCACGATTTAATGTGCAGGAATTCTGATGGCCCTTCCCTTCCCCAAAATGTCACAGGGGCCTATTCTAATGATGACATTGTGCTGACCGGATCTAGTGAGTGAGAAGTAGCAAGTATCCAGGCTTATGGGTAAGACATTTTCATGTCAGAGGTGGAGAATCAATCCAAGAATAATTCAGGGGCCTTCTACGTCAGTCAAAGTTCTAGGGGTCTAGTGGTATGGAGCACATGGAGAGCTCTCAGGAGAAGGATGAGCTGTTGAATTGGGCTCCTCCTACAACCAAGAGAGGAACAACTGTCCACGGGCTTCTTGGGATTTTGGAGGTAACATATTCCTCACCGACCCCTCTGGATGTGTTACTCCAGCTCATTTACCGAGTGACGCCCAGAGCTGCCAGTGTACGGTGGGGTCCAGAACAAAAGAAGGTTCTGCGACAAGTATAGGCTGCTGCGCAAGCTGCTCCCCTCCTCAGGCCACCGGGTCCACAAATCCACTGGTGCCTTAAGTGTCCATGGCGGACAGGGATGCTGGTTGGAGCCTTTGGCAGGCACTAGAGACAGATCACGGCACAGGCCCTTAGGACTTTAGAGCAAAGCCCTACAGCACTACAGCCCCTGCCCCTCTGGGACATACAGGAAGGACAGCCCTGCACAGATAACCAGTCTCTTTTAAGAAACAGATCTTGGCCTGTTACTGGGCCTTAAAAGAGACTGAACACTTCATCATGAGCCACCAAGTTACCACGTGACTGGAGCTGCCCATCGTGAACAGGGTATTTGTCATCTGACCCACCGAGTCATAACACCGGACGTGCAGCAGCACTCCACCATCCAACAGAAGTGGTACGGACGTGATCAAGCCCAAGCAGGCCCTGAAGGTACGAGTAAGTCACATGAACAAGTGGCCCAAATGCCCATGGTCCCCACTCCTACTCTACTACTTCTCTCCCCCAACTTGCACCTGGGGCCTCATAGGGAGTTCCTTACAGTCAGCTGACAGAGGGAAGACTCCAGCCTGGTTTACAGATGGTTCTGCACAACAGCACCCAGAGTGGACGCCGCAGCACTAGGGCCCCCCTGAAACATCCCGGAAGGACAGCAGTGAAGGGAAATCCTCCCGAGGCTCCTGGCCGTTCACTTTGCTTGGGAGGAGAAATGGCCAGACATGGGATTATAAATTCATGCGTTGTGTCCAGTGATGTGCCAGATGGTCAGGAAGAAATGACTAGAAAACTGGTAGCAAGGGAATTTGGGGCAGAGGTATACAGACAGAACTCTCTGAATGGGGAAAAAAATGTGAAGATATACATGTCCCATGTGACTGCTCGTCAAAAGAGGACACTGGCAAAGGAGGAGTTTAATAATCAAGTGGACAGGACACCAGTCAGCCTCTTTCCCCAGCACCCCTGTCCTGGTCCAATGAGCTCATAAACAAAGTGGTCATGATGGCAGGGTGGAGATTAGGCATGGGCTCAGCTATGTGCACCTCTACTCATCGGACTCATCTGGCTATGGTTACCACTGCGTGCCTAATTGCCCGCAGCAAAAACCAACACTGAGACCTCACTATGGCACCACTCCCAGGGGAGATTAGCCAGCTACCTGGTGGTGGGTTCAGTGAAATGGGCCACTCCCATCATGCAGAGGGCAACATTTTGTCCTCACTGGAACAGCCACTTACTCTGGGTACAGATTCACCTTGAACGCAAGGTGAGCTGCTGCCAAAACTACTATCTGCGGACTTTCAGAATGCCTTGTCCACCATCATCACAGGAGTGCTTCTGATCTAGGAAATACCTCACAGCAGAACAACAATGGGCCCATGCCCTTGGAATTCACTGGCCATGCATGTTTCCCGCCGTCCTGAAGCAGCTGGTTCAACAGAATGCCCTTTTGAAGACTCAGTTATGGTACTAGCTAGGAGGTAATACCTCGCAGGGCTGAAGAAAGGTACTCAAGAAGTTGTATTTACCCTGAATCTGTGTTCAATACATGGTGGCATTTCTCCCATAGCCAGGGTTCACAGGCCCAGGAATCAAGGGGCAGAAATGCAAGTGGTAGCACTGACTAGTATCCCTACTGACCCCTAGCAAACCTTCTGCCTCCTATTCCTATAACCTTAGAAACTAGTGCTGCTAGGCTAGAGGTTCTAGCTCCAAAGGGAGGAACACATCCACCAGGAGACACAACAGTGATTCCACGGACCTGGAAGCTCAGACTGCTGCCCAGCACTCTGTGGTCCTCCAGCCTCTCAACCAGCAAGGAAGGGAGTCCTGACCACCAAGTGGAACCTGGACTGCTCCTCCACAATGGAGGTGAGGAAGAGTGTGTCTAGAAAACAGGACATGACTCAGAGCATGTCTTAGTATCACCATAATTTGAGCCCATTAATGATTTTTTAAAAGCCAAGAAGCAAGCATGTCTAAGGCTGAAAAATCTTCAACCCAAGACAATCTTAGGGACTAATAATCACTCCCTCGAATGTCATTGACAAGGTTAAAGAAAGCTATGAATTTAGAAGAGAAAGATGAATTTAAAGATTCATGAAATTCACTACATGCAGCAAAGGATACAGACATACCAAAGATTTAACAGAAACAAAGCCAGGGGTCATAAAACCCTCAAGGAAAATTTCCGAGGCTTGCACCCCAGGCCTCCTGAAACCTATTCCCAAGAGTACATTTAGAAGCAGTGACATCATCTAGAAGGTTCTTCCTCTAGTTCCCCGACTTTCAGAGGATGTGGTTTACTGGAGTTCAAAATTATTGCTTATTACATTTTCATTCAACACATTTATTAGGCAATCAACTATGTGGGAATCATTGCTCTAAGCCCTAATTTATAAACAAAATATTCGAGCTTACATGCACACTTTACATCATCATGAGAAAGACTACCAATAAAACAAATATATTTACTTCCAGAGTTAAGGCCTCCAAATATATGGCATGTCATGTGTTAGTAGCTCTTACTTCCAGTCCATAAATAGAATAAAAGAAATGACCTTGATTTAGAGTATGTGAAGGTCATTAAGTATAGCACGCAATTTCTACTCAGTGAAACTGGAAACAAAGGCCAGTTGACCTGTCATACCGGTTAGCCCAGCTTGAAATCACCTGCACTGCTGGTAAAAACACCTGGAGCCCAACCCTGCAAAACATCTGTGCCATAGTACCTACAGCTTTACAGAAAGGTAGGGCCAAGCGGAACCATGCCAAACAGTCCTCCTCAAACATTTTAGACAACACATGTAAAAAACGTTTTCTAAATTATATATTATTCACATATTTTTAATAACAAATAACAAGTCATCTAAAAATAACTCACCAAAACATTCATAGCCTTTACTTTCCAGGTTGTTTCCTGCCTTTCATAGTAACAGCGGACTTTTCAGTAGAAGATTTACTTTTTCTATCAATTTCAGTTTGCTTATTTGAGTTTTTTTCAATTGCTAAGCAAAAAATTAAGTCATTATTAAATTATTCATTTAATAATTAGTTCTAATGTTGCTGAATTCACTTGGTCTTCAGAGCATCATGACTCCATTTGTTTCTACTTTCAAGCACAATGGATACCACAAAGGCCAAATTCAAATATATGATTAAACTAAAATGTTAAAATTTTTCATGTCAATAAACAGTTTAAGCAGTATTAAAGGACATACGGGAGGAAAGTGTCTGCAATTAACCTGATAAACAACTGATTACTTAAAAAAAAAAAAAAAAGCAGGTGTAAAAAGGAATGAAATCTTGCCATCTGCAACAACATGGATGGAGTGAGAATATAATGCTAGGAGAAATAAGTCACTCAGAGAAAGACAAAGATCCTATGATTTCACTCATATGTGGAATTTAAGAAACAAAACAAATGCACAAGCGAACAAGAGTTGAGGGGCAAACCAGGAAACACAGGAAACAGACTCTTAACTATAGAGAACAAACTGGTGGTTACCAGAAGGGAAGGAGTGGTTGGGGGATGAGTGAGATAGGTGATGGGGATGAAGAAGTACACTTATCGTGATGAGCACGGGGTGGTGTACGGAGTGCTGAATCACTATATTGTACACCTGAAACTAATATCATACTGGATGTTAACAAACAAGAATTAAAAATGTAATTTAAAAAAAGAAAAAGGGGGAAAAAACACTGTAAAAATGGGCAAAGGAAACACAGGCAGGCAGTTTACTAAAAAAGTAACTATGGCGGCTCAGACATTAAGTGTTTGCCTTCGGCTCAGGTCATGATTCCAGGTTCCCGGGATCAAGCCCCGCTTCGGGCTCCCTGCTCAGCGGGGAGCCTGCTTCTCCCTCTCCACTTCCCCCTGTTTCTGTTCCCCCTCTCGCTGTGTGTCTCTCTGTCAAATAAATGAATAAAACCTTTAAAAAAAAAAAAACTATGAATGACCTCCGAGTATGTTTTGTAAATGTTGTAAATGTCTACCATACTAGTAATTAAAGAAATGTACATTTACAAGGAGAAATGTTTCACGTTTTTGAATTGGAATGATTGTTTTAAAGATTTGTTTGGGGGTGGGGCAGAGAGAGAGAATCCAAGTAGATCGCACCGAGCATGGAACCCGATGCTCAAGCTCATGACCCTGAAACCATGACCTGAGCAGAAACCAAGACTCGGACACTTAACTGACTGTGCCACCCAGGCACCCCTTGAATTGGCACGTTTTAAGTACCGCCCACAGTTGATGAAGATGCATTCTGGGAAGACGAGCCCCTCCCCCATCCCACCCCTGAAAGTGAAACCACTAGTGGAATTCACACAGCTTTTTGGAATCAGGAAATATCTTCTCAAAACTTTTGAAGTGTGCTTACCTGGAAAGTAAACTGCAGAAATTTATCCTAAGGACAAATATTTATTTGTAAAGATGTAGCTTTTTTAGTTAAAAAAAAATGGGAACAATCCATGCTTATAACAGCTTCAGGCACTACTGTAAATTGCACAGAAAAGTAGTTAATGGCATGGAAACCTCCCCCTTATATGCTGATTTAGGAAAATACAAATTATCAGTGAGTCCATGAAGGTTTCCATCTGGTTATGTATCCACAGGAATACACCTTACTGAAGGCTACAGGCCACAGTATTCCCAATAGCTCTGTGAGTTGTAGGGTTCTGGGTAACATTAATTTTCTTCACTGTATATTGTTTTCCAAATATTCTACAGCAAACATAGCATTTCTTTAAACACAAAGGAGTGAGAGAAAAGGTAGCCATCTATATAAATTCCAGATAAAGAGTTATGCACAAAGTCATCTTTAGAAAATGAGGGAGGGGAAGGGATTATTTGTCACATCTCAGGAAGGGAAAGGATCCTCTAAACACAGAACAATTAGAAAAACCAAAGGAAGAAAAAAGACTGCACACTGGGCAAAATACAAATGTTAATAATTTTGTCAATCAAGAAAGCAAATAAAGTTAAAAAGAAAAATAACCAGGACATATTTACAAAAATCTAATAAAAAGCTGATGTTTCGCATATAAAGAAATCATAATTCAATAAGAATAAAAGGGGGGAGGAAATGAAACATATAAAAAAGATCTATGTATTAGATCTTATATTTTATAAATTAAAATTAAAATGTCCTACTTCATCAAAAATTTCTAGAAAATGGTAGAGTCAAGATTGGAATGCAGGTCTACTTGGCCTCCAAGCAATATACCATGTTGCCCACAGCAAGTAAGTCACTTTTTTAACCACGTTAATTTTAAAGTTCATACTTAACAAAAGAGTTTTTTCCCCCTTCAATTACACATTCTTAAATGAAAAAAGTAACTAAGAGAAAATAAATGAAGTAGAAAACTACGGCTAGTGTTTTTAGGTCTTAAATGGAGGTTGAGTTCTTTTGACATATCCAGATAAACCAAAATTCTCTTGATACATATTTACATGAGAACTTACTTATCAAAATCATTATTAAGTATAAAGATTGGTTCTTGATTAAGTAAAACAGAAAAGGCTGTCACAACTAAGAACAGGAATAGTAAGTAAAATCTGGTTTTCTGATTTTATGAAGGACTCATGGAGGAAGATGCAAATTATGAAGGAAATTAAGAAAAGGCAAATCTAAAAATACAGTGCAGAAAAACATGAAAACATTCATTATTAAGCAATATATACTGACCATGAATCAGGGAGCCATTTAGCCACTGAATGTAGTAGTTTTGAGGAAAAGAAAGCAGGATTTCATTGCTGATTATTGAAAAGGGTAAAAGCAGAACAGCCCCAGCTGAAACTGCCAGGGCGAACGTGCTCAAGAACAACCTGGAAGAGATCATTGTCACCAGCAACTGGAAAAAGCAAGGAATACAGTAGGAATTCAAAAAGGACAAAAACTCTTAAATCTTTTAATCCAAAAGAGTTACATAAGATTTTCATTAAATACGTATAGTTGGGAGACAAATGTTATATGTATGATACTACAAGTTCAATTAGGTATACTCCAAAACTCCTCACTCTGTGAAAAAGGTCAGTAACTCGAACGAGCAGGCCCTAGAAGAATCACATACAGAAGACAAAGTACTTTGCACATTTTACAAAGAATAAGCCATAGTTTCTCTCCTCTTTTAAATTTAAATATTTATTCCACAATTGCATTTCATTAACAACTGGCAAATACATCCTAACAGCAATGCAAAAACTGATTCAGGTGAAAAAAAAATACTTGTGAAAACAATATGAAAAACCAATTCAAAATGGTTATTTCAAGGAAAAAAACTCAGCAAAGCCATTGGTCAGCTACCTCTTAAAAGAGGTAAAGGTAAAATAAATTAGACTAGCTAACAGTATCTAACTATTAAATATTCTACTATTAAACTATTTAAAACACTGCCTTGTCATTTTTAAAAATAAGATACTGCTAATAAATACTAATACAGAAAGATGTCAAAAATAAATTAAGTAAAAAACCAAAAACTGAGAAAGCATGGACAATAAATAGAATACATGCTTACACACACACACACACACACACACACACACACCCAAAAAATGCATTTATATACACAGGAAAACAGAGGTACCAAAAAAAAAAAAAAAACAACCTAGCATAATATATAACAATGCCACAGGAGAGTGGGCTTTCACACTCTCACTTATACATGTCTGCAATGTTCAAAAATTTTTTATCTAATTTTTTAAAAAAAAATTTTTAAGACTAAAAGGGAAAGGAAAAGAAAACCTCACCAACATTATAGATGGAACCTTAATTTAATATCCATTCCATTAAAGTCAATATAGGAACAACGTGAAAATAAATGTAAGACGACATAAGGAAAAAATGCATATGAAACGCTGGAAATAAACATCCACTAGAGTAACTTTGAGACCAATGCCATCTTGTGGCAACCAAAAGAAGTGTTTTCCTACTTAAAAGCCAAAACAACCATGAAACCTCTCTGTTCAGTGAATCATTGATAAAGTTCAAATGTAGACCATATCATACATACCAAAAATACAACTCAAATCAGACACAGAAGAAGGCTTAGAAGCTGAGTGGGCACGTTTCCTGGGAAAAGCACTAGGAACAATGTCTACCCCGGTCCACCGCCAACTCTGGCAACTACCAGCCAGTGGCCTGAAGCACGCTTCTCTGGTTTTGTCCTTGCAAGTCAAGTGAGGAACTTACCCCAACCACTACCATTTCTGCCTTCCAATGCTAAAAACAGGATCAAACCCACAAGCTCACCATTCCAGGTCCTGCACAGCTGTTCCAGTATGTGTGCAAGGCTCCTCTCGCCACGACAGACTCCCACATACAGTGCCACGTACCCAGTCTTCTTGTACACCAAACCTCAATGCGTTTCATCGCTCTGTGCTCCAGGGCACAGTCAGCTCTGTCCCTAGGGTCCCCTTTATGTCATTTGCCCTGCGAACCACCACTCTCCACATTCCTCTCAGTAGTCAATCCCTCTCTTCTCAGCTCACATGACACTCACCACACAACCAGCAAGAAGACCAACCATAGTTTCCAAATCAAAAACTGGGTCCTGTAATCTGACAAAAAACTGAGCTTATGAGGACAAATAGGTAAAGTATTTGAAATCAACGATCCAGAAAAGCCTGAATGTATGGTCACCATAACAACGACGCCAACTCTCAACAAAACACTTCCAGAACCTACTGTATGTATTCCAGGTACCATGACTGGGCTCAGGATGTTCGGACAAGATGCTGTCACCCTCTCGCACTGCCCGTGGGCACCTAGGGTGACAGCTACTCACAGAAGGCCGGAGCAGTGCAGGTCAACGCTGGCAAGGGGTCCCTAAGGTAAGGCCCTGAGTCAAGTCGAAATAGGGCAGTAGTGGCCATGGCTTACAGACCTACTGAAGTGCCCCTCGGATTAAAGCACCGTTTCACAAACGTCACCTTCTGAAACGGAGCAGATTCTGAGGACAGAACCCACAGGACTGCCTGAGGGTGGGGGCAGAGAGGACTCAAGGCCGATCTGAGTTTTAGCCTGAGAACTGGAACGGCAGAGCGGGCACTGCCTGTGGTGGAGAAGGCCGCAGCTGGGGCAGGCTGACGGGGAAACGGGAACTCAGCTTTGGCCCAGCTTCGTCCGTCACGTCCACAAGGCAGGAGCATCACAGAAGCAATGCTTCACACTTCTCTCTGCAGGCTACCAGGTGGCCTAGACCTTGTCTGCCCCATTGCTGGTCACGTTCCGATGACCACTGGTCAGGATGGTGTCTGCCAGGGCTCTCTGACTCTAACATCACTCTTTTCCCTTTTAAATAATAAGTATTTTGTGGGAAGCTAAGTTTGAAACTAGGGAAAATAGCCTGTTCCTTGCCAAGAAAGATTATTCATCTATGGATTCCTATCAGTTTGGACTCAAGATTGTTCTATTTTATTCTGTGTAGGGTCCACTACAATCATTCTCCGGACACTGAGATTGTCCCTGATTGGTGGGAAAGCCCTCGGAGGCTTCTGGGTCTTTTTGACATGTACCCATCATTCTTGGGGCACTTCCTTGCACTCCGGCAGTACCACACGCACAGAATGAGCCTGGAACTTCCCCTCCCCTACCCTGCAGTCAGCTTCTCCCCCAAGGAGCCTGGGTCCCTATTAGTGGGAAATTGTATTTAGAAATACCGATCTGGTGCTGAATATACTCCCTGCCGCTGGGGTGTCACGCTCCCAACGGACAGGGCAAGGACTGTAAGTGCGCATTATGCATACAGGTACATATACACAGTTACCTACACCCGCCTTTACATCGAGATCTGCTGCGATAACTTTGTGTCAAAAACCATGAGGCCGCACTGATCGTCCACTGGCAAGTCCAACCGCAATGCAACAACCCTGTTCATCTTCATTTTTCTCCCCTTCCTGTAACTGCAAATGGCCCCCATCACCTTCAATGGACCAATCCCCTGGAAATGATCTGACACTCCTACCCTATCCAGAGCCACCCTCCTGCTTAGGTGACTCCCCATTCTGGACTGCCCTACCTCCCTCCCCACTGACTTCTGATACCCATGCCAGGCCATCCCTCCAGGGACACCAGCCTACTTGGGCTCTGTCATCCTGTATGGGTGCCCTCCCCAACCTCTGACACCCTGTGACAGAGCACCCCTAAACACGTGCGGGTGCCCCTCATCACCCCCAAGCTCACACTCCACGCCGGGATTTCCCTCTGCAGGGAAAATTCCCTCCCTCCTCTCAGACCCTGAGAGCCCACACCAGGTCACCCCCCCGGGGCTCTGATACGTCATGCTAGGACCACCTCCTGCAATGGAAACCCTCCTCTCACCTGCAAAGGCTCGTAAAAGTCTCACCAGTTAGGCATTCCGATTTCATTCTCAAATCAACTAACTAGCCAACAGTAGCTCGCAGAAAATGTAGTTTTTGGTTGCAAAGTTCATCTGGAGGCACAAGCAGGTACAGGCGAAGAGCAGAACAGAGGAGCAAAGGAGAAAGCAAGCGCAGGGCTAACGGGAGGTGAGGAGGCCGAGGAACAGGCCTTCCATTTTGCCATGCGTGCTGAGCCAGCTGTGGAGACCCCGGAGTGCTGCCAACCACTGCACTTAAGAACCTGTCAAGCCCTTTCCCTTTCTTCTCCCGGTTAGCAGGACTCTCCTCCGCTTCCTCCTCTTCGGTGGAGGGGGCAAGGGAAGGAAAGATGGTGGAGAGAAGAGAGGCAACCCCGAAGTCCCACGTACAATGCCCCAGCACCAAGTCCGGATTACTCTGCAGATGCAACTTAATCCACACAACAGCATGACAGAGTAAGTGGCAGCTCTCCTTCACACAAAGAGAAAACAAATGTTTGTTTCTCAATCTCTTCGGACCTGAACTTAATCTTGAGTTCAGAGTTTGAATCCAGATCTGCCTTCCTCTTCCATTCTCACTCATTCTATCACACAAGGGGGGAAAAAAGCAGTGAAAGCCGGAAGGGTCACTGGGAGGCGGTGGAAGGGAACAGACTAGTCCTGATTCTCCTAGGTGCCCTCACCCCTCCTCCCTCTCCCATCTTTAATGTCAGTGCTCCCCCAGCTGCCTGCCTCCACCCACGGGATGCAGGAACCACCCGCCAGGAGAACCCAAAGCCCTCAGACCCACCGCAACAGCGATGGCAGCAGAACTGGTGAAAGCAGAAGGGGAGGTCAGGGCTCCTGAGCCTCCTCAGAAGGAAACGAGGCACAGCCACCATTTCACAGAATGCATTGCAGGGTAAAGCCTAAGTGCTGTGCTCTGGTCTGTTCGTAAGTGACTGATCCACAAATGCATGTATGGAAATGTACCACCAAGAGTGGAGCGCAGACTAAACAGAGAGGAGAGTGGCACACATCTCACAGGTACTTACTTCATCCCTAGAGGATTTCACTGGGAAGGAATTATATCTGCCCTTTATTCAGTGTGTGATTTGCTGAAGCTTTTTGAGGTAAGTGAATTATCTAGACCAGGAAATTAGGCAGAGAAAAATGATAAATCACTGAAGAATTTTCATAAATGTCATGGTCTGAAATAAAACTATAACCCCTAATCCTATAAATTTAAATAAAGTAATAGGCCTAAGTTTTAAATCCACGAAGCAAGAAGAATTCACAATATAAAGTTACAGATGTTTTCCCCAGGGCATTTAAAATAATTTAAATGACCAAACCTAGTAAAGCAAGGTCCATTTAAATTCACTGTTCAGTTATGAATCAAATCAGCCCTATTCAAGTCACTTCTCAGTTGAAAGTATTTTTTTTATTTAAGTGAAATTCACATAACATAAAATTAACCATTTCAAAGTGAACAATCTAGTGGTATTTAGTGTAGTCACAGTGTTGTGCAAACACCACCACTTTCTAGTTCCAGAACATTTCATCACCCCAAAATAAAACCTTGTATTCACTAAGGAGTTGTTCCCCATTCTGCCCTCCCCTTGGTCCCTGGTAACCATCAATATGACATGGATGGATTTACCTTTACTAGTTTATTTCTCATAAATGGAATCACACACTCAACGACCTTTCGGGTCTGGCTTCTTCCACTTAGCATGATGTTTCTGAGGTTCCTGCACGTTGTAGTACCTTATTCCTTTTTACGGCTGAGTAAGAGTACGTGAGAGTATTTGTGTATGTGTGCGTTAAGTGCAGGCAGCCTTTCTCCCTTTCCTCACCTCCGCCCCACCCCAGGCACAAAATGAATAATCTGATACCAAGCATGAAGACACAAATCCGAACAACCGGCCTGCAGTCTTCAGAAGCATCAAGGACAGGGAAGTCAAGAAAACACTGAAGAAGGGTTTCAGTCTGAAGGCAACGAAAGGGACCCGACAACTACAAGCAGCGTGTGATTCTTTTTTTTTTTTTTTTTAAGATTTGATTTATTCATTTGTCAGAGAGAGTGAGCACAGGCAGACAGAGAGGCAGGCAGAGGCAGAGGGAGACGCAGGCTCCCTGCCGAGCAAGGAGCCCGATGTGGGACTCGATCCCAAGACCCTGGGTCGTGACCTGAGCCGAAGGCAGCCGCTTACCCAACCGAGCCACCCAGGCATCCCGCAGCCTGTGATTCTTAACGGGGTCCTTTCGCAACAAAGGACATGACTGGGACAACTGGTAAATCTGAATGGGGCATGAGTGGTACAGCCTCAATTTCATTATTTTGATGGTTGTATGGTAGATACACAGGAGGACACACTGTTTGTAGGCATTATATACAAAAGTATCCTGAGGAAATGGAGAACCAGGTTGGCAAATTCTCAAACAGTTCTGGGGCAGAAAGGCTCTTTTTTTGTTGTATTTCTAACTTTTCTATAAATTCAGGACTATGCCAAATAATTTTCAAAGTATCGATAAAAAAGAATCCTGGCATAAGAATCTCTCCAATGTAGTTGTATCTGTGTGATTTCAAATTTTAGTCAAGCAAAATCTGATAAAAAGAAACTTATTGCTTCCCATCCAGTTTGACACCTCAAAAAATTTAAAGGGCAGAACAATCATATATCAGCATAAATAAGCAGAAAAAGAGCTATAGGGAACCTAAAGAATCATCAGACCGTCCACCTGCTCACAGCAGGTAGATGCTCAGCTGCTACAACAGATGTCTGTTCCTTATTCCAAGACTGTCACAGTCTTCTCAGGAGACCATTAAACAACCCAGAGTTTTCTTTCTTATGGCCCAGCAACTTTCCCACCAGAAGCCCACTTCCTGGCTAAAACCTCTGAAGGTAAAATTTTCAGCTCCTCAAAGAAGCAAATTTTAACAGGAGACAATCAATCCTCATTTTTCCATGTACAGTTGATCCTTGAACAATATGGCTTAGAAATGCACAGGTCCGCTTATAAGTGAATTTTTTAAATTAAATATAATAGAGTATTATAGAGGCACCTGGGTGGCTCCGTCATGAAGTGTCTGCCTTCGGCTTAAGGTCATGATCCCAGGGTCCTAGGATCAAGACCCACATCAGGCTCCCAGCTTGAGCCCCACATCAGGCTCCCAGCTTGGCAGGAAGCCTGCTTCTCCCTCCCTCACTCCCCCTGCTTGTATTCCCTCTTTCGCTATATCTCTATCAAATAAGTAAAATCTTTTTAAAAATACATGTAGTACTGTAAACGGACTTTCTCTCCCTTATGATCTTCTTTTCTCTAGCAACTTTTTTTTTTAATTAAAGATTTTTACTTATTTGACAGAAAGAGAGAGAGCATGAACAAGCAGGGGGAGCAACAGAGGGAAAAGCAGGTTGCCAGCTGAGCAGGGAGTCCGATGTGGGACTCCATCCCAGGACCAAGGGATCATGACCTGAGCCAAGAGCAGACGCTTAACCAACTGAGCCACCCAGGCACCCCTAAATATAATACAGTACTATAGGGTCCTAGGATCAAACCCCACATTGGGCTCCCTGTTTGGCAGGAAGCCTGCTTCTCTCTTTCCCACTCCCCCTGTTTGTGCTCCCTCTTCTGCTGTGTTTCTCTCTGTCAAATAAATAAATAAAATCTTTTTTTTAAAAAATTACAGTACTGTAAATGTATTTTCTCTCCCTTATGATTTTAGTAAGACTTTCTTTTCTCTAGCTACTGTATTGTAGGAATGCAGTATATAATACACATAACATATACAAAGAACATTATCAATAGAGTAAAAAGGCAACACACAGAATGGGAGAAAATATTTGCAAATCTGACATTTAATAAGGGATTAATATCCAGAATATATAGAGAACTCCTGAAAGTCAACAACAAAACCACCCAATTCAAAACAGGCAAAGGACTCAACAGATATTTCTCCAAAGAAGATATACAAATGTAAATGGCCAGGAAGCACATAAAATAGTGCTCAACAGCACTAATCATCAGGGAGATGCAAATAAAAGCCACAATAAGATACCTCTGCACACCCATTAGAATAACTATTGTATTTTAAAACAACAGAAAACAACACGTGTTGGTGGAGAAACTGGAATCCTGGAGCACCACTGGTGGGACTGTGAAAAAGCACAGCCACTACAGAAAACAGCATGGCAGCTCCCCAAAACATTAAACATAGCATTTTTTTATGTGGTCCCACCAATTCCACCTCTGGGTATGCATATATCTAAAAGAACTGAAAGCAAGGTCTTGAAGAGGTATTTGTACACCCATGTTCATAGCAGCACTATTTACAAAGGCCAGGAAACAACCCAAATGTGCAGTGATGAATGAATGGATAAACAAAACGTCCTATGTCAATACGAGTGAATGTCATCTAACGTTAAAAAGGAAAAAAATTCTGACACGTGCTACAAGATGCATGCAACTTGAAAGCCTTATGCAATAAGCCAGACACGAAAGGACAAATACTGTGTGACTCCACTTACATGAGATACCTGCATGAGCCAGATGCACAGAGACAAAAGTGCAATGGTGGTTGCCAAGAGCTGGATGGAGAAAGGAATGGTAAGTCAATGACTCATGAGGGCCGTTTCAGTTTGGAAGGACAGCAAAGTTCTAGAGATGGGCAGTGGGGATGGTTGCACAAGATGTGAATGCACTTAAAGCCAATGAATTGTACACTTAAAAATGTTAATCACATGCTATGAATATTGTATCAGAAAAAGCGTAAAACTTACAGCATTACAGGGCAAAACCAAAAAATCGCTAAATAAAAGTATTGGCAGCACGTCTTAGAGAAAACTCAAGTATTTATATTCCCTCTGAATAATCTGAGAAAAAAATGCCAAAGACCGGAAACCCAGTGGGCTTGTTCGCATCTGTACAGCTTCTGCAGAGGATGCATTCACCACCCAGAGGTGCTGGTTCGGAGAAAGCTGGGGTGACAAGTGGCAGAACTAAGGCACTTTGAAATGAGCACCAAAACTAGGCTGTTTCCAGAGTAGCAAGGTAATAAAGCTCGTGGCTACTACAACGCAAGTCCCCTTCTCAATCCAAATGACAGACTCCGTAATTAATTAAAAAGTAAGGCAAAAAGCAAACAGATCAATGGAACAGCGTGGATTACAAAATTAACCCCCACAATTATAGTTACCTAAGTCATGACAAAGGTCGTAAATGGTGCTAAAGGGACTGGACATCCAGGTGGGGGGAAAAAATAAAGATTCCTACCTCAAAACATACACGAAAAACAAATTCCAGATGAACTGCAGATCGAAATGAGAAGAGCAAATCAGTAAAGCATTTAGAGAAAACAGAGAATGTCCTCCCAATTTTGGAGCGGGCAAAGAGTTCTTAAACAGGACAGAGCCAGGACTGACCGTGAAACAATTTCTGTTAAAGTAACTCTGAAAATTAAGGATTTCTCATCAGAAGATACGTCGTTGAGTGTTAAAGCATCCACAAAGTGGAAAAAAAAAAAAAACCTGCAATACATATACCTGACGCAATTACCATATTCGGAAAGCATAAAGAAAACTTGCAAATCAGTATTTAAGAGATTACAGGACTAATCTGAAATGGGGAAAGATTTGAAGACGCTTCACGAAAGCGTTCCAAATGACCATAGATATAGGAAAAGGTACCCAAATTCGTTCATCATCAGGGAAGCGCATATACAATTTTTTGTGCAAAACAAAGTAAGAAAATAAAAGTATGAGGACGCGCTTCCTGCAGCGGCTGAAATCCAGAACAGAGCACGGCACGCGCTGAGCTGGCGAAAGGGTGCACGGAGCCGCGGCGGCACCCGGGGCAGAGCGCTCGGAACCCGTCACGGGCCCGCGAGGGGCGCACACGCGCGCCCCAGGCCCCAAGCCCGGGCCCCCGCGCCGCCGTCGCACGGCCGTCGCTCGCGGAATGCGCTTCGCTCCAAGCCAGGGCCTGGCAAGGCGATTCTCAGTCCCCGAGACCGAGAGCCACACGAGGGCGGCGATTCCGCAGCAGAACTTCTTCCCCGGCTCCCGGCGCTGCGGCTGAACGCGGGGCCGAACGCGGGAGCCGTCGGTCCGAAGAGGGGACGAGTACGCGCGCACACACACGCACGCACGCACGTAACACGGTCCCCGCGCGGCCACGGGGACACAGACACGCGCACACCGCGCTGCGCTGCGGGACGGAAGGCGCACACACCGGTGCCCGAGGCCGAGCGCTGGTCGGAACAGGCACCCCCGCGCGACGGCTCCCGGGAGCGGCCCCCGAGCACGGCGGGCGCGGCCCACATCACCGGCCGCCCCCCCAACCCGCAGGGTCCTGAGCCAACGCCAGCGGGGCCAGAGGGCGGGCTGCGCACGCTCGGCTCCCGGGCCCGCCACTGGGCACCGCACGCTCGCGGGTCCGCCGGGCCGGCGTCCGCCCCCCGCGACGAGAAGAGCGCCCAGCGGCCCGTGCGGGTACTGCGCCCACCTGAGCTTCCGCGAGGGAGCGCGGGGCGGGGGAAGGGGAGCGGGGGGACGCGGGGTACGGGGGGGGCACCGGGCGCGGGACAGGGGGGCAGGGGACACCGGGCACGGAAGGCGGGGGGCGGGGATCGCGGGGCGGCACCGGGCGCAGAGGGCGGGGGGCGCGGGGCGGGGGGGGGGGGCGCCGGGCGCGGGGGACGCGGGGGCGCGGGGACGCGGGGACGCGGGGGGCGGGGCGCGGGCCGGCTCACCGTGGATCCCGCACTTGGCTGTGGAAGTGCTGCTCCCGCACCGACACCTCGTCCTGCCCTTCCATCCTCCCTCATGCCCGCCGCCGCGCCGCCCGCGTCCGCGCGCTCCGCCGCACCATCGCCCGCCGCTCCGGGACGGAAGCAGACAGACAGCCGACCGCCGTCCGCAGGATCGGCCACCGAAGCCCCCGTCACCGCCGCCGCCTCAGCCGCCTCAGCCGCCTCCCCAACCGCCGCCTCAGCCGCCTCCCCAACGGCCGCCTCAGGCGAAGCCGCTCAAGCTGCGGAGGGCGGGCGCGGGGCGGGGCCGGGGCGGGACCTGACGTCAGAGAAAGGCGCGCTCCTCAGCCGCCGAGGGGCGTGGCCTACTGGTGAGGGGCGGTGGGGCCACGCGCCGAGGAAGTGGAGGCCGGAGCCGGTCGGGGACGCGATCCTGGTGGGGCGGCGGGAGCGGGTTCTTCCTCATTGAAGGATAACGGGGCGGCCGGCCACAGCCTCGGTGCAGTTGCTCCCGGCAGGAGGGGATCTTCGTGGCCCGGCGCGGCCTGCAGGCCAGCAGGTCTCCCGCGGAACTGGCGCTCCGCCACAGCAGGTCAAAGGCCAGGAAGGACCCCCGGAAACCTGGCTCCCTTGGCTCCGATGACGGCGTCTCCCGCCTGGAAAGCGTGGACAGCCCTGAGTGCGAGGCCCTTGCCGAGCCGGTGGAGTCCCCGCCCCCGGGAGGCCCTGGGCAGATGCTCATATTGGGGACCTGTTAGCAGACCAAACACGGTCATTCATCCCCACTTTACCTCAGTGTTCTTTTTTCTGTTTTCGCCGCGAAACTGAGTCAGAAGGAGTATTTATCATTTTACTTCGGGATTTATTTCACTATAAAGAGGTCACTTAAATGAAAATGGCTGTGCGATTTTGGGGGGCATCTCTAATTGAGAACTCAAAGGAAGTGAGAAGATCTAGAAATTGCTTTCAAATTATTTTAATGATGTATCTGCATCTAGATTTTTCAGTATCTCTTGCAATTTTGAGTTAAAAGTTTGCTCATGACTCAAAAAAAAAAAAAAATGTTTTTAAGGTCTCCAAAAAGCGTGTCAACCCCATACACCGTGCCTGTGATGCAGTAGGCTGTAAATTGTGGGTAGTGGGAGGACCAGAACAGGTTTGCTCTGAGGGAGTGCCCCTGCTGCCACAGGCTGATAAGAAACCAGGCATGCTTCCAACTGCTTAAATGCAATGTTCACTTTTATTCTTAAAATGTCTCAGAGACGGAAAGAACTACGGAAAGACAAAGTTTCTGAGTCTGTTTTTCTAGACACCCGGATTCTGAGAGCTGGGTTAAACACTTGTCCGAAATGATCTGCATAATTTCTGGGTTAATTAGATTAAGCAGGTCAGATTTTAAGACTACGGCATTTAGATGTGTTCCGGGAAGTAGATGCATTTCTGCTCTTTCTAGCCCAACCGCCAAGCATCTAGTGCTTTCTGTTTTCTTCAGCCCCTAGCCCAGGGTGGGAGGCTTCAAAAACAGCCAGAAGCTCACCCCTTCCTATACATTCTCCTGTCTGCCTTGTGGCATTGCCCCTCCTTCCATCAAGAAGGGTTTATTTTCCACCTCCTTGAATCGGGGCCTGAACAGGTGACTTGCTTTGGCCAAAAGAACAGTAGAATATATGATGCTACTTTGAAAAGCGCTTGTGCATCAGGGCTTGTCCCTTCTTACCAGCCCTGGGCATCTTCCAACTGCTACTGTGCAAATAAGCCCCGACCAAGTAGAGAGAGGGATCCCAGTCCTCTCTGGATCCCATCTGACACAGTCTTTTCTGCATCCCTCTAAAACAAATCTTCCCGTAACACCGCTTTCCTCCCCTGTTCAGTGCACCGCAATGCAGTTGTTCTCACGAAGTGTAGAATAAAACTATAATCCTTCACTTGGCTTTCAAGAGCTTGACTTTGGAGCCCGACCCCGTCCTTCCAGACACTGTCCCCACTTCATGCCCTGAAGAGCACTCGGCTACAACCTGGCTTCTTCCTCTCTCCAATCCCCAAGGCCAAGGCCCAGCCCCTTTACCTATTCCGTATCCTCTTTCCTACTGTTCAGAGTCAGTGCTAACTCCCTTTGGCATTCACACCGAGACCCTCTTCTCGGGAAAGGGAACCTCTTACGCTGCGATGTAATGGGAATGCAAGCTGGGGCAGCCACTCTACAAAACAGTACGGAGGTTCCTCAAAAAGCTAAAAATAGAGCTACCCTACGACCCAGCAATTGCACTACTGGGTATTTATCCAAAGGATACAAACGTAGTGATCTGAAGGGGCACGTGTACCCCAATGTTTATAGCAGCAGTGTCCACAATAGCCAAACTATGGGAAGAGTCCAGATGTCCATGGACAGATGAATGGATAAAGAAGATGTGATATACACAACGGAATAGCATTCGACCATCAAAAACGATGAAATCTTACCATTTGCAACAACAGAGATGGAGCTAGAGGGTATTAGGTTGAGCGAAATAAGTCAACTAGAGAAAGACAATTATCACATGAGTTCACTCATGTGGAAATTAAGAAACAAAACAGATGATCATAGGAGAAGGGAGAGAAAAATAAAATAAGATGAAATCAGAGAGGGACACAAACCATGAGACTCTTAACTCCAGGGAACAAACTGAGGGTTGCTGGAGGGGAGGTGGGGGGGGCGGGGTAACTGGGGGATGGGCATTAAGGACGGCATGTGATGAAGTGAGCACTGGGAGTTATATGCAACCGATGAATCACTGACCTCTGCCCCAGAAACTAATAAAACACTATATGTTAATTAATTGAATTTAAATTAAGTAAATAAATAAAAAGATGTTTCTTCTCCACAGTCTTTCCTGATGATTCCAGATTCTTCATTCACACATTCATCCAAAACTGTGGAGACACAATGGAGAGATTGCTGAGGTGCCCGGGGGGCTCAGTCAGTTAAGCATCTGCCTTCGACTCAGGTCATGATCTCGGGGTCCTGGGATCCAGTCCCGCGTCGGGCTCCCTGCTCAGCGGAGAGTCTGCTTCTCCCTCTCCCTCTGCCACTCTCCCCCTGCTTGTGCTCTTTCTCAAGTTAATACATAAAGCGAAGGAAGGGAGGGAGGAAGGGAGGGTGAAAAGAAAAAGAAAGAAAGAAAACTGCTTCAGTCCCTGCTTTCACAGAGCTTGTAACCCAGGAGTAAAGCAGAAACCTTACAGCCATTCACTTGACCCTTAGCGTACATGTCCCTGTATCTGATAGTCAATGGATAAGCTCTTTAAGGTCTAGGGCATCTTTTCCTCCATCTTGTAAACATCTGTGTACTTCCTACAATACCTAATGGAATGTCTTGCGCAAAGTAGACACCTAACAAATATTCCTTGATCGGGAGGCTGCTTGCCCTGAGAAATTTCCTAGACTTCTTCACACTCCGGTATGTCTTCAAGTTTTACGGATGTAAATAATTGTGTGGGCCTTGCTGGTTCTTCCAAGTTCACAGTTCGGATGTCCGTGACTGAAGGCACTGCTTGTTGCTCCGTCCTCTGCTTCGCTGCCACGTCGTCATGTCTTTGAAACCGTTAGAATTCCAGATAATTCCACTCACTTCACTAGGCTTCGCTTTGGTTTTCTTGGTCACAATGATATCAAAGTTTTGAGATATAAGGTGACAGAGACAATGTTTTTAACCTCTTTATGCCCTATACCAAACCAAGCCAAGCAATATTTAGATGTACCCTGTATTTCTCCCAGCCTCTGCCAGAGGTGAGGATTTTCTTTTTACCTTAGCCACATAGAGCAAGAGATACCAACCAGCAAAGGTCTAGCCACATCCCAGCTATCCCTCCACAGCGGAATAGGTAAACACACCGGGATGTGCTCATGCAGTGGGATAAGACCCTGGGGGAAAAATCAATGCACTGCGCCCACAGGCGACAATACGGGCAAATCTCTGTAACAGCGTCCAGCGTCCACAAGACAGAACAGCGCGTGCGGTATGAGTCCGTCTGGACGAAGGTCCACACCCTGCAAAACAAGACAAGGTATTATTTCAGGATACAAACATGTAGTGGACCTACAGACAAAGGGGGGAAGGATAACTTCCAGGAAGGAAGGTCAGGGCAGACAATGGTGGGAGGTGCTCTGGGGGCCGCAGAGATGACTGAGCTCATTGCAAAGACTTGTCAGATCTGGACCCTGAATGCGGCTGTTTCCACCTGTCAGATGGATCCCACGGAGTCTCCCCATCACGTCACCGCAGTGTGTCCCTCTCATTGGCGTAGCCTGGGTCATGTCACTACACCTGAGCCGCCAAGGCAGAGCGCATGCGATGTTTTCTGCTTCTTTTGTGGGATAGAGTCCCTGCTTCGCAGGTTAGGGGCCTCTCGTCACATGGAAAGGGGTTTCTGATATGGTTCAGCCTAAAGGAATTATTGGGTCCAAACACAAAGTTCTCTGGAGACCCAGGACAAGCAAAGTATAAAATTTAGACTCTCTAAAGAAATACATGGACTTTAGGGCTTTGCTAAGTGATAACCAGCCAGCGCTGTGCTGGAGACCAGTTCTCGAACACCCTGGGTCATGATCCCAGGGTCCTGGGGTCGAGTTCCGCATTGGGTTCCCTGCTCAGCAGGGAGCCTGCTTCTCCCCCCCGCTTGAGCTCACTTGCTTGCTCTCTCTCTCTCTCTCTCTCTCTGACAAATAAATAAATAAAATATTTTTTAACAAATTATATTTTTAGGGGTGCCTAGGTGGCTCAGTGGGTTAAAGCCTCTGCCTTCGGCTCAGGTCATGATCTCAGGGTCCTGGGATCGAGCCCCGCATCGGGCTCCCTGCTCAGTGGGGAGCCTGCTTCCTCCTCTCTCTGTCTGCGTCTCTACCTACTTGTGCTATCTCTCTCTGTCAAATAAAGAAATAAAATCTTAAAAAAATTGCCAAGGGAAGGGAAGGACTACTTGGTATAAAATTATCATAGTGACTCCTGATAATTTATTCCCTAATAGTCGAGGCTGTGAAAAATATTTATGCATAGATAAGGAAGAGAGTGTGGAAAGAGTAAGAGCCCTCATTCTGCTCCATATTAAAGTGGCCTTTTGATTGGTCAGCAAACAAGTCAGGCACATTAATTCTCAGCATCTTTGCTCTCTCTCTTCCTTTGGCTAGAAGTGTCCTCTGCTCAAATACATACATGGTTTAGGCACACCTGGCTGGCCAGTCAGTAGAGCATGTGATTTCAGGGTTACAAGTCTGAGCCCCATGTTGGGTGTAGAGGGTTGCAAGTTTGAGCCCCATGGTGGGTGTAGAGATTACTTAAAAATAAAATCTTAAAAAAAAAAAAACACATGCATTTTACTCCATCATCTTCAAATCTTCACTCAAATGTCACCTTCTCAGTCAATCAGAAACTGAACATCCCCATTTAAAACTGTGATCTTTCTCTCAAAACTCCCAATCTTCTTCACGCGGCTCCATATTTTTCCCATAAGATTTCATCACATTTGAACATACTCTATTATTTCCTTATATGCAATATCATGGTTTAGTTTCTGTTAGAAAGGACAGCAGAGATTTATTTCTTCTGTCCCAATACCTAAAAGAGGGTTGGAGAATACGCAGTGAAGCTAAAACTTCCAAGGTTCTAATCATGGCTTCGTTTTATCTAGTGTCCAGCCCCACCCAGGAGCCCACCAGAGTGGCCTCATACAATGACCGTGCCATCGCCCAGGAAATTCCTAGGGATTTAGAAGCCCTGTGTCACACATAAGCTGCAAAGACCAAACTGCAGAAGCAAAGATGCACTTAGTACTCTTGTCATTTAGGGAATTACAAGAGTTTTAGTGCCTCGAACTGGAGGTAGAGACCAATGTATATATTTTCTATTCTATACCTTTAAAATCAAATATTGGCCTTATATAATTAGATAATATTTGAAGAGTGCAGGGTAAACTTTTTAACTTACTCCTTTAACAAGTTCAAAGACGACATTTTTCATCTGGACGGGATCTACTGCAGAGTCAAGCCCTGTTGTTGTCCGGAAGCGGACTAAAGAGAAAAAAAAATAATTGTTTATATATTTGATAGTTTCATAAGATTTCAACCACCCTATTATTCAGATGTAAGAAAGTACAGAAAATTATATTTAAGTTTACATACATTAATTCATAGTGAGGTAAAGAAACTACATCTTCCAGATTCCTAGACCATGTTCAAGGAATAAATGACTCACATTAAAATGACATTTTTTTTAAGATTTTATTTATTTGACAGAGAGAGACACAGCGAAAGAAAGAACACAAGTAGGGGGAGTGGGAGAAGAGGAACAGGCTTCCGCCAAGCAGGGCGTCTGATGCGGGCTCCATCCCAGGACTCTGGGATCATGACCTGAGCTGAAGGCAGACGCTTAATGACTGAGCCACCCAGGTGCCCCTAAAATAACATTTTTACACCTTCCAGTTAAAATAAAAAATTGGGGCACCTGGGTGGCTCAGTGGGTTAAGCCCCTGCCTTCGGCTCAGGTCATGATCTCAGGGTCCTGGGATGGAGTCCAGAATCAGACTCTCTGCTCAGAAAAGGAGCCTGCTTCCCCCTCCCACTCTGCCTGCCTCTCTGCCTACTTCTGATCTCTCTCTCTGTCAAATAAATAAATATTTTAAAATGAAAAATTATTTCCCTCTTCCCCTATCATATCTAAGAGAAATTTAAACCAATCATTCTCAAACTCAACTCTGCATAAAAATCACTTGAGAAATGTATAAATGCAAGTTCCCAGGCCATGGCCCAGAATTTCTGGTTTATAGTTTTAGAAAAAGGCCCAGGACAGTTTGCATTTTTAACAATCACCCTAAATTATCCTGATACAACTGGTCAGGGATGCACACCACAAAATTCATTGCCTTAAAATTAGCATAAAAACTGGCACTAACATTTTTTTTTTAAAAAGGGTAAACCTTAAAAGAGATTATTTCACTTTTCACGCAGCCTCCTCCTCTAGCAGCTGTTATTACTTGCCCTCAGATGATATATATCAGTAATGACATCATTAAGAATGACAGTGAAAGCTTGAAAGACAGTAAAATACTTCAGATCAACTACAGGGAACTATCACAAAACTTTCTTAAAACCTCTCCCCTTTGGTTAAACTTCCCTACTGAACAGAAGTAAGTGAGTAATTAGAGCAATTTCTAATTTCCTCAGAAGAAGACAAAAATATTGTCTTTAAGACAGAAATTTAGATGCAAAAAAAAAAAAATCAGTAAGCAAAACTAGAGTTTTGTTGAAAACACTTAACATACCAAGAATACACAAGTTGGAAGAGTAAATGTAGTGTAGTAATTCTACATTGGATACTAACAGTTTTAGCCCACTACATTGTTTATTTAAGGATTTATACAGAGGGACTTTATAAATTATGCAAATTAAATTTATAGCCAAACCACTTGAACCTTATAAGAAATTATAAGGCAATGCACTTCATATTTTGATACATATTTTTGTTTAATATAAGAAATTAAGAAACATAAAATAATAGCCAGAACTAACCCCACCCCTCCAGTATCAATCATATGGTGTCCCTACACTGGTTGTGTTTTGAAAATGAGGAGACAAAAGAAGGTGACTCTGACTATAAAAAGAATATTCTGGGGGTACCTGGATGGCTCAGTCAGTTAAGCATCTACCTTCCGCTCAGGTCATGATCTCAGGGTCCTGAAACTGAGCCCCACATCCGGCTCCCTGCTCAACGGGGAGCCTGCTTCTCCCTGGGCCTGCTGCTCCCCATGTTTGCACTCACTCTTTGTCAAATAAATAACATCTTAAGAAAAAAAAAAAGAAAAGGATATTCCTGGATGGATGTTAAAATCTCATCTAAGGTTTGATGATACAAAAACCTTAAAATATCTGGGGTAACATGCAAGTTCTGGGATGAGGTCCTGATCCAAACCAACTGTTATTCTTTTTTTTTTTTCTAATTTTATTTATTTATTTGAGAGAGAGAGATGACAAGCAGGCAGAGAGGCAGGCAGAGAGAGAGAGGGGGAAGCAGGCTCCCCGCTGAGCAGAGAGCCCGATGCGGAGCGATCCCAGGACCCTGAGATCATGACCTGGGCGGAAGGCAGAGGCTTAACCCACTGAGCCACCCAGGCGCCCCTGACCAACTGTAATTCTTTAATTGTTATCCGTTTTTCTCTCAAGGTAACCAATCCTAAAGAACATAGAAAACACAAGGTAAAAACTGAATAGCTGAGAAAGCAACAGGAACTACTTAGGATGGGCGTTATTACTTCATTTTAGACTGGCAAACGGAGAACTATGAGAATCGCTTGAGGCAATTCTTAATTGTATACTAAATTTATATATATATATATATATATATATATTTTTTTTTTAAGATTTTATTTATTTGAGAGGGGGTGAGAGAAAGCACACAAGTGGGGGAAGGTGCAGGCGCCTCGATCCCAGGACCCTGAGATCATGACCTGAACTGAAGGCAGATGCTTAACCAACTGAGCCACCCAGGAGCCCCAGATTTTTATACACTTATGTATTATATATACATTTTTCATAAATTTATTAGTGTGTCTTTGAAATAGGGGACTATTTCACTTTGTATTGTTATTATAAAATTATTCTACATGTTTTCAAATTTTATAACTGGACAGGTGTAACTTTCTAGAAGTCTGGAAAACCAACCATTACCAGAAGCTAAGCTAACATTTTTGCTATAACATAATCCTTGGAACATTAACAAAATATTAATTATTTTCTCAAAATAAAACTTGAAATTCGTACAGTGTCTGAAGGAACTTTTCTTGTAACCCACAAAGCAATGTAAATATAATGAGCCCTGATAATGCAGTTGGCATGTAACCATAACAGATTAAAACTTTTCTACTTCAATGCAAAAAAACACCTCAAATTGACCCAATCTGTGAACTGTTGACTTAGGAAAGAAAGGCCTAGACACCAGAACAGTAAATGCTGGGGCACCCAGGTGGCTCAGTGGATTAAGCCTTTGCCTTCGGCTCAAGTCATGGTCTCAGGGTCCTGGGATCGAGCCCCACATCAGGCTCTCTGCTTAGCAGGGAGCCTGCTTTCCCCGCTCTCTCTGCCTACTTATGATCTTTCTCTCTCTCTGTCAAATAAATAAAATCTTTAAAAAACAAAACAGGAAATGCTTCTTCTCTCCTGTCTAAGGCAGACTATGAAAAATAGTCAAGTATTTAAAAGATTAAAAATAAAAGTCAGATAAATAAAAAGAGCCTTCACCAGAAAAACATGGATTTTTTAAGAGTCCATAAATGCCAAACAGCAGCAGAAAGAAGAGAATCAGACGAGTTCGTCTCAGAGAATCTGGAGGAGGAAAAGAAAAGAAAAAAAAAAACTTAAATAACAACAATGACAAATGACACCTTGATGAAAAGCAAGAATTAGGTTATTGACAGTAATCATATTCCATCAAATGCAATTTTGGAACCTGACATTCTTTTGTATAATTGCCATGATTTCCTTTCAGCACCCTATTATCAAAAACCTCACGAAGGCACTCATGCTTCTGTCCTTGACTCTGGTTCTCATTTGAGAAAAGGGAGAGTGTCAACAGGTATTTCCATTTTGACACAGCTTAAGTTACAAATATAATGGAATATAACCAATGAAAAGGTGCATATGTGTTAGAAAAAATATGTGTAATCACTTAAAGGTAGGACTATGACTTCCTTTTAGATATTATTCCCAAATATGGATGGTGTCTAATCAACTTACCATTGGTTTTTTGCGTTAGGGCTTGAGCTTTCAGAAAACCCTCTGCAAAACCGGTTTTAAATGCATCTTGGTGAGCTTCAGGTAAATTTTTGGTTTTCATGAGTTTGTCCAAACTCTCAACATCTGATCCCCTGTCCCGCAACAGGAACCCCTAAATACACAAACAAGGCATCAGTACTGACTTACTATACAGATAACACTGCCCAATAATATAATGATCACTCACAAAAAAATCCTTTCCAAAATTCTAGAATTTCTAGTTTTTGTTGACCATCAGAAGAATTACACTAAGACTCAAAAATAAATTACTTGATCAATGGCAAGGAAACTAACTCTGGAACTTACACTTCCATCCATTGATTAATAAAGAAACTCTCTGTAAGAACACTATACTGAAAACAGTAGGTCGCATGTGGACTCAGGGTTCCAATGGTTTGATGTTCACACTCCTTTATCTCTACCAGAGGAAAAACGTCATTAATTTATTAAATGTTTACTGAGTACCTTTTACAAACTTGAACTTGTATAGGTTGTGAAAATGTAAAGATAAATAACCACTGATCAGAATGTTTTCAGTCTACTGGGGAGAGATAAACAAATAACTAATTTTTTGAAATCATTTTGATATTATGTTAGAAGTTCTAGGTCTGGGAGCACCCGGGTGGCTCAGTCGGTTAAGCACTCAACTTTTGGGTTTTAGGTCAGGTCATCATCTCAGAGTCATGGGATCAAGCCCAACATCAGTCTCTGAGCTCAGCAAGGAGTCTGCCGAAGATTCTTTCCCCTCTCTTTCCCTCCCCCACCCTGCTCCTCCTCTGGTCGCATGCATTTCCTCTCTCAAATAAAGAGGATCTTAAAAAAAAAAAGAGGTTATAGGTCTGGTGGTAAAAAAAAAATGCTACCTCAGAAGTCAAGAGAGGCATCACAGCGAATAGGATTTCTAAACCACAGGGAACACAAAGCGTAAACAATCTGACAGAGCCATGAAATAACAGGCCTTAGCACTCAGGAATGGCAAGCGATCTTGTATGACAGGACTTTAAATGCCAAGAAACAAGCGGAGTAGAGGTTCAGAGGGGGTGCCATATTTAAAGGTGAGAACAGAAAAATGGTTTGCAGAGGCCAAATGGATACTCCAGCAGGAAACTGACAAGAAAGCAGGGGAATACACTTATTACATTAAAACATTTTAGATGGATGGTGGCTTGGTGGCAGTCTGGAGGCTGGAGCCTGGAGAACTAGCCTGCAGCTCAGAACTTTCTACCTTGCCTCTCTGCCATGCTCAGCATGTGTCTCATCTGCAGACTAGTTCCCATGTCACAAGCTAGCTGCAGCCTTCTCAGGACCCCATTCAGACACAACAGCATTGAGCAGAAGGAGGGGGACTGCTTATCCATGTGCTTCTGATAACAAGAGAAGAGCCTTTTCTCCAAGAACACGAAGGCCTCTCACATGCCGTGGCATGCCTGCATCAGATTCAATAACTGACAAGGAAACTGGGTCACAATGGCTGGCTTAGATCCATTAGAATTTCTTGCTGGGGTCTGGATACTGTATCTTTCTCAAGGCGCATGAGTTAGGGTTACACACTGGAATGCAATAAAGACTCTACATCCCCAGAAAAGGTGGGAACAGTTTTTAGGTAGGCAAACAAGATTTTTATTTCAGGTAACACTTCTGGAAACTTTGACATGCTTCCCAACGTGTATAGAAGAACACCAATTGCAACTGTCCACAGCCAATCTCAGACCACCTTGACTATCCTATAATGCTATCCCATCCCAGGAATAGTGTGAGACTTCATCTGAAACTGTGCTAAATTAACTTGCTTCATTTAGGCTGCTTTTTACGTGGCTAGACAGGAAGTGAGGTGGGAGCAACATCTATTTCTTCTGAGAAATTGGGCTCCTCTATCCACAACCTCCTCTGAAAGAACATACACAGTAGCCTGCTACATCCCTTTCATGTATGCCACTGAAGGTTCTGCTGGCCACTTCACAACAATGCTCAAGGCAGCCCAAACCTAACAGTAACCGCACACCGCTTTCTTTTAGATAGAAAAGTAAGTCGTAAAGCAATATAAGCAATCTTTCATCTAACAACTATTCATTGAGCTCCTCTTACATTCTCTTGCCTGGGACTATGGAATTAATGATTGGCAGACATAAGTCATGACCTTGTAGAGCTTGAGTCCAGTAGGGAAGATAGGCATTATTGGCTAACAATAATAATAGAAGCAAATGTAAAATTATCAGTGATAAGTGCCAAGAAAGAGCTGCAAGGCAGGTGCACGAAGGCAGACTTGAGGAGCTGAAGCTTGAGCTTATATTGTGGGAAGATAGGAGTCCACTTGGTAAGTAGTGGAGAGGTAGAAGAGTGATCCAGACAGAAGGAGCCTCATGTGAGAAGACTCTGTGGCTAGAGAGAACATGGCCAGAGAGGTTGGAGCATGGAGGAGTGAGGGAGGTGGTGCAGGTGAAAGCCAGAGTCTAAGGGAGGGGCCAGATCATACAGGCACTGGTGACTTATGTTTAGAAATAGTCTTTATCCTAAACATAAAGGGGAATTTCTGAAGTGTCTTGTCTAAGCGGTGGTATCAACAGATTCATATTTGAAAAGGTTATTCTGCCAGGGTGAAGGTCAGATTGCATACAAGAAAGCCATTTTTAAGGCTAATAATGTAGTATTCCACATTCAAAAAAATGGTGTTCAGACTATGGTGGAAAGTGACAGAAGAATTCAAAAGATGTTTTGAAGGTAAAAATTTTAAAATTCAGTGGTTGATGGGATGAGAGATAAACTAACCTGTCCAATTGAAGGGTGGTGCCAGTCAATGAAAAGGGAACATAGAAATAGGACTTGGAGTAGAGTGGATATCAAAACTACAAGAAGATCTTCTACAACTCAATAGCAAAACAAAACAAAACACAGTCTGATTTTACAACGAGTAGAGGCTCTGAATAGACATTTTTCCAAAGAAGACATACAGATGGCCAACAGGTACTTGAAAAGATGTTCAACATCATTCATCATCAAGGAACTTGCAATATACGTGCCAACTTTTCAGATGTTGTGCCTCGTTAGCCCACTAACAATGGATTATTGTCTATCTCATTTCCTTAAGACCCATAGGACAATTAACAGGATACAAATTATTCCTTAAAGTCAAGCTTCTTACCTGGTTTTTCATTCATAACCACTGTCAGAACCTTTCTTTCCACAGCTTTGCTGTCAAAGTAAATGTTCAATACTCTGAGAATGCTGTGTAAAATAGTGTAGAAACTGTCATTGTAAGACTATGATCAATTCTCTCAAACTAAACAATCTAGTTTTCATGGCGGGGGGGGCAGGGAGACATTTTATTATAAGTCTGTTTCCAAGTTTTCCACAAGGAAAGCACAGTCATCATGCTAATATAATGGGTTGACCCTTTATAAAATAAACTTAGCCTAAAATATATGAGTATATCATTAAACTTCTCAGTATGCTGTTGAGGTCTACAAAAGCTTCTAATACCTGGCACCAAGAACGTTTACCCAGAAGAACTCTTCTTTTCTTATATTCTCCAGATTTGGCAAGAGCCATCTTCCCAGGCACTCACTACAGAACCCTTATTACCTTTGTGAGATGGAAATTAATGAAAGTAACTACATCTAGAGCTTTCGTTATTGGCATAATTATATCACCACACATCAGTATAAAGAAACATCTCCAATTCCCTGCTTTGAACACAAAGATTTTAGTCCCAAGATTTCTGTTGGATGTCTCATTTCAGGATTCCAAACGAGTCCTACATACAATGGGGCAAGGGAAATCCAGTCACATTTGATGATGGGGTGGGAAGGTACAGAGGGAGGGATAGAAGGAGGGTGAGGGGAAAAGACTGAGTTTAGTTCAGGAGACTCTGAGACCAGAAATTCTTCTCGAGTCAACCTGACCACCATTATACTTACTCATAGAAGTCAATGGCTAAAAAGAACAGGAAATACTCGAGGGTAACAACAGATCAAACCTTTAATTCTCTCTAAGAGGCTTTCCTCCTAGGTTGAAGATCTCCAAACTTAGGTCTAGTCCTTATCCATAATTATAAGCTGTGCATTTTCCCTGCACTTAGTAGATTAGTTCTTACTACATTGGGAACATTGGCCTGGGGCCATGTTATTATCCAGATACTTTCTTAGGAAGATATAATGGACATGGGTTACACTTAAAATCTGTCCATAAACCTTTTCTTTTGAGTATTGCACCTTGTGTGGTCCATATAATTCTTATGCCAAGTGGACACACAACCCAGAGCCATCAATGAGGGTCTTTGTAGGAATACTGGGAGAGAAACTAATGGCTTCTGAGATTGATGGCTATGAAAATCATGAAGGTCTAGTGCTGCTGGGGCAGTCTTTCCTGCAACCTGGACAGATGTGAGGAAGGATGAAGACAACAGGGGAAAAAACAACAACAACAGAACCAACAGTGAAACATCTATATGTAACTGTTTGAAGTTATTCAAACCCTGAACTTTTAAGTCTCATGCGTGGATAAATTCCCCTTTGTTTAAGCTACTTTGCACTGGATTTCTACTAACTATAACCCAAAGGGATTGGACTGATGAAGAGAAGGAGAACAGGGAATGGACGGTGAGGACAGGAAGGTCTTATAACTATAGCTAGACAACAGCCTTACAACAGCATTTATGACAGGAAGGTGGCTGGTTCCCCATTGGTTCCCTTCGTTTGTCTTTTGTAGGCCCAGGACAGTTTGCTAAACCAGGATATGTTAACAGAGTTAGGTCAGAGCTGAGGAGTGGGTGGAATTGCCTTCTACTTTTTGCTTCGGCCTTAGGTATGCTTCTCCTCCTCTGATCTCTTCCTTCTTCCTCAAACACAACCTCAGCACTCCCATCACTTCAAAATATCATTTCTACAAGAGTTCAACTCTCAGCACAGCTGACATTTTTACCCTCCTTCTCCTCCTGCCTATATTCTCTGCCAGCTCATACCCTTGGACCAGACAGGGAACTGCTGGCCAAGACCACTTTACATCTGACTTCTCAGTTTAAGTTGCCCATTGCCCTTTTCACTTACAAAACCCCCAGAGAAACTCCTTTCCCTTGGGCTGAGATTCCAACCATTTAAACCATTTAAATGCCATGCATATGCGATGCATATTATAAATCTTATTCTACCTACAAATTCTTATTTAATACCGTAACTCTAGCCTTATAGTCTATGAGCCTGTATTTGAGGGAAAGTTATAACCAAATGTCCCCAAACATCTGTAATCTTTAAAAAAACGTAAAAAATGAAAAATAGCAGTGTCAAACTTTTAAAAATAGGAAAGTGGTGCCATCTTGTGGTTACAAAGAAGTAAAAATAAAAATTTTATCTCACTCTTTCAATATATTAAAGAATCATTGCCCAAATCTGGCCCACCTTAAGCAATCATTTCTCTCAGTGTTCTGAAATTCCCAGATAAAATATTGTTCATGTGGAGAGTTTTCCTTGTCAGTCAGACTTATTGCTATCTCAGCCAGGAAAATCTAATTTCCTGAAAAAATAGTTTCCATGATTATACTTTGATTTTTGAATCAGAGACAGATCTTAATTCTGAATGCTACAGTAATGCATTCATAGAAAAGAGCTCTAAAACCTTTTTTAGGCACTACCATAGTAATCAGCAAATGTCTTTGAGAGACGATTCCAAGCACTGGAAACAACATACGACTGGATTTTTTCAGAGTCCATGAAAGCATAGGTTGACTTCCAGAAAACGTAATGCTATAAAAAGTGTTAAAATCCTTCTTCCCAGAAACATCTGGATTGACCAAAGAAATAAGATGAGCATGAGCTAAAATGTCCTCCCAAAGGCCTCACATCTTATAGACTAAAGGAAAATGCCATGAGTTAACTAACAAGCATCCTTACTTTGAATACAAAATGGTGCCAAGCAGAAGCAGGCCTTCTGCATAGTAAAGGCATTCTGGTACTTCACATCTGTCCATGAAGAACAAAAGGATATCCCCATAAGCAATAATATTTGGGTGGTCTGCATTTATACTAACATATAGGACCTCCTAGTGTAGTTGATATAGTAATTTAAACAGTTTATGTTTAAATTTAATAATATGCCTCAATAAGCAACATGTTTGTGGGCGCCTAGGTGGCTCAGTCATTAAGCATCTACCTTTGGCTCAGGTCATGAATCCAGGGTCCTGAGATGGAGGCCCTCTTTGGGCTCCCTGCTCTTTGGGAAGCCTGCTTCTCCCTCTCACACTTCGCCTGCTTGTGTTCCTGCTATTGCTGTCTCTCTCAGTCAAATGAATAAATAAATAAATAAATAAAATCTTAAAAAAAAAAGGAAGAAACACATTTGTACTTTATAGGACTAGAAAGTAAATGTATAGGAGAGCCTGCGTGGCTCAGTTAGTTAAGCATCTGCCTTTAGCTCAGGTCATGATCTCAGGGTCCTAGGATCTAGCCCCACGCTGGGCTCCCTGCTCAACCAGGAGCCTGCTTCTCCCTCTCCCTCAGCCCAACCCCCACCACTCATGTGCTCTCTTTCTCTCTCTCAAATAAATAAATAAAATCTTTTTTTTTTTTTAAAGTAAACATACAAATCTGCACTATTTGCCTGATGGGAGTTATTGATAGGAACAATGAGGATAGAAATAGTAGCAGACTTAGAGGATGATTGTGGAGCTGACCAGAGCAAGAAGAAAAGAAAAAAAGTGAAGAATGAAAGAGCCAGGGAGGGAAGAGAGAAGGAGAGTAAAAAGGTACTACATAAGCATAGGGTAAAATTGTTGTGTGATGATCACATGTGGCTGAGCAAATTAAAGAGTAGCAACAATAAAAGCCAACATTTGTCGAACACTCACCATATGCCAGGTAGAATGTGAAATTCTGACTGTGTAATATTTAATCATCTTTGAAAAAGAAAAAAAAAAAGTAGGTGAGCTTCAGAACACTACTAGAATTAGACGGTTAGATGGGATGTTTTGCAGAATTTTTCTCTAACTTCAAAATTCCAGAGATGGCTTTTAATGTATATGACATTCTGCTTCAGAACCTTACATGGTGTCCATACATTAACTAAACAAATTTGCCAGACTTTTTTTTAAAGGAGACACTGAAACATTTTTAAAAGTTCTAAAGTCAGGATAAAATGGCCATATACGCACAAATTTTGAAATCTCTCTCTTTCTTTAAAGATTTATTTATTTATTTTAGAGAGAGAGCATGCGTGCAAGCAGGAGGAGGGGCAGAAGGAGAGGGAGGAGAGAGAGAATCTCAAGCAGACTTCCCACTAGCATGGAGCCTGAAATGGGGCCCAATTCCACAACCCATGAGATCACGACCCATCTGATGACCACCTGAGCCGAAATCAAGAGTCAGATGCTTAACCAGCTGAGCCACTCAGGTGCCCTTCTTGAAATCCCTTTCGAAATCACTCTTGAAAGTGAATGACATGAACTTAAAAAATAAAAACGGTAAAGAACAGGTCTTTCATGATGAAACAAACAAACAAACAAAAGGTCCAATCTTATACCACAACCTTGCACCAAATTAAGATATAATGCCAGGAATGGAAAAGTGACTCCCTTTCCAGAGAAGAGTATGCAAAGTAGCAGCAAGTGGGAAAATTCTGGAAAACCCGCCGTGCTGACAGGTCAGGGGCAGAAAGGGCATAGCTGGTTTCCAGCCTCTTTCCCATGCTGGCAGGAAAGGGCTCAAGGCCCACACTTGGAAGAACAGCCAAATTTATCTTCCACTCTGGCCCAAGGAGAAAAAACTGAAGGGCCAAAGTGCAATCACCATTTGTACACTCCTGGCAGTGGAAGTAGCAGTGATTCAGCTAAGAGAGGAAAATCCAGAACTATTTTTTTTTTTCCACATTTGAATGTCTCTGTCATCTAACTGCTTAAAAAGCCTACAGCAAAGAAATTTTCCATCTCCCAGATGGAAGAGTAAGTGATAATACAATCATCATTCCCTGTATTTTTCCTTTACCTTTGAATAGAAGAGTTATCTTTGCTGCATTTTTAAAAAAATTTATTCTAAATGTAGGTCTCTGACTTTTTTTAGATATCTTCTAAAAATCAGTCCATGAGGCATTATTAGCATAGAACTAATATGCATTTATCATAGTGAAGAAAATATTTGTTATAAGAAAATAACAGCCCTTCCATATGCATTTGTGGATCTCTCTGGGACTTTCTAGGACCTTTCTTACTGCTAATAGAATTAGATTTTGCTCTAAGGTCTGAAATGGGATAGAATGGTATATTAACTGAATGATCTCAGTGGCCATTCTGAATTTAAAGATGAACGTTCACTTCTGTTCTATTTCCTATTCCAAATTTTGCCCAGCTACATTGCCCAACATAGCCTCTCAGAGTTTCTGCAGTGAGGTTAAATAACAACACTAAAACATTAAAATGAAATCAAATCTTCCAAATTAAATTAAAATATTCCAAATATCGGGGCGCCTGGGTGGCTCAGTGGGTTAAGCCGCTGCCTTCGGCTCAGGTCATGATCTCAGGGTCCTGGGATCGAGTCCTGCATCGGGCTCTCTGCTCAGCAGGGAGCCTGCTTCCCTCTCTCTCTCTCTGCCTGCCTCCTGCCTACTTGTGATCTCTCTCTGTCAAATAAATAAATAAAATCTTTAAAATATTCCAAATATCATATATCGACATACTGTGATACTCCTAAATTCAATAAAAAAACCTTCCCATTGTTAATTTCCCACTGATGTAATTAAAAGATAAAAATCTTAAAAAATTAAAATTCAAAATCTTTTAGTTGAAGTCCCAAAGGGCTAACGTGTGAAAAAATTCTGCTGTCCCTGTGCATTACTAATCCAAGAAATTAAAGTCCCCAATTTCAGTTTAAAGTCTAAGTAATCATTTCCCTCAACTGTTCATTCTGCTCAATTTCAGTTAGATGAATTTTCTGTGTCTTCATTCTTTTTTTTTTTTAAGATTTATTTATTTTTTTTTTTGAGACACAGAGAGAGATCACAAGTAGGCAGAGAGGCAGGCAGATAGAGAGAGGGAAGCAGGCTCCCTGCTGAGCAGATAGCCCGATATGGGACTCGATCCCAGGACCCTGAGATCATGACCTGAGCTGAAGGCAGAGGCTTTAACCCACTGAGCCACCCAGGCACCCCATGTCTTCATTCTTTAAGCAGCTGCAGACTGGACTGTCTTTCTCTAGAGTGGCTGCAGTTCAGGACCTCAGATTTTGTGTCTGTTTGCTTGCCACACAGCTCAGCAGCCTCACTATGAAGGATCTAAAGCATATAAAATTACACAGCAATTGTTTTTCACACCTACACATTAACAAAAATAAAACAATCCCCAAATCTTAGGATAGTTAACCCAAACATAATTATGTTCCAAATCTCAGCACTTAGTGTCGTCAAAAGTCATAATAGAAACTCAAAAGTATCTGAAAAATATTTCTTTCAATTTTACTGGCCAACCTATGTTGCTTGTCTGGGGCCCATGATCCTGACCACCAAAACCAGTTAGGATTGCCCAATAATGTACATAGAAGCCCACCAGGGTAGCTGTTTGTTAGGCAACTGCGTTCGGCTCAGGTCATGACCCTGGAACCCCAGGATTGAGTCCCGCATCAGGCGCACTGTTCGGTGGGGAGTCTGCTTCTCCACTGACCTCTTTCCTTTCATACTCTCTCTCTCTCTCTCTCATTCCTTCTCTCTCTCTCTCAAATGAATAAATGAAATCTTTGAAAAAAAAATGTTCATAACATTGTGCATAACAGCCAAAATAAATAAATAAATAAAACAATCCCTCTCCTCTCTGCTAGTGCTCTCACTCTCTCTCTCTTTCAAATAAATAAATAAAATCTTAAAAAAAATCTTTCAGTGATGTCCTATCATACTTAAAACACACATTTTTAAAGATAGTCTACAAAGCACCCTGTATGATCTAGTTTACAATTTCATCTTCTACTATATATCCATATATTTGATTTTTTTCCTATTTCTTTGTTACCTCAGATCTTGGCACTTTCCCCTTTTACTTTTGTGCTACAACTGAAGACGTTTTAAATAAGTCTTAAGATTCTTTTGATCAAACCAATATTTTAGATAACCTATTGGAGTTGTTTTCAAGCCTTTATAAAAGTATGGCCAATTAAGGATGTATCCAAATTCTTTGGTCCAGATAATAAGCCATGTCTTCCATTGGGAGCTGTAGGGACTTCCTGGAACTGGCAGCCTGTAGAAATGGTTCATTTAGCCTCCTAAGATTCTGGGATTCCTGCTTCAAACGTCTAATGACAACATGAACATTGGTTCCCCCCAAATCCAAAATTGTTAACCCTAGCTCCCCTGATAAATTCTTGGGACTCTTTTACAAGCCTCCAGGCTTGCTGGAATGGACAGATTCAACCTCTTAGTGTTTATGCTGTTTACACTGTCTAAATAGTGCAACGATGGAAGGATCTCTATATAGTGCAGCTTAATGAGGCCTACTATTCCCCCTGCAGATTCAGTGTGGCCACTGCTGCCTTTCACTGACCAACCTTCAGAGCAGGAGTCCCCTGTTGCTTATTTCTTCCAATGGTGTTTGCCAAGGTCTCCACTTTAGTGGGATCTCCAGCAGACATTCCCATGCTGTGAGTCTTGTCCTGTACTCTTAATGGGTCAACATGAGTCAAATAGATGCTCTGCAGGGGCCTCTCCTGCTCTTCTGAGATGGTCTGGTGATGACAGTACCTGACTTTGATTGACAGCGATAGCACTGATGACTCCCCAGAAGGTGGTATGGCCTTCTAGAGCTTGGTAAAGAAAATAATAAAAATGTTATATCTTTTATTTCCCAAGTTAATTCTAAGGGTAACAGTGATGATAAGTAAATAATATAAATTTGTAATGACGGTCAATATAAGGAATTGTGCTGACCCGGGATCAATAAAACATGGTACTTGACTTCTCCCTCCTTTACTATCTTGCACAATGATTCACAAATTTTGGAGTGCATTTAAAAATCTGGGAAAGGTGGGAGTGACATCACCAAAACAACGATGTAGGGACACCTCCATCCCTTCACAAAGATCAATAATCAGAAAGCTCTCCATGAACAAAAACGGCTCTGGAAGAGCTCAGGAGTCCTCTTAAGAAACCTTAGCAACACAGTGAAACAAAAAAACTTGAGAATAATTGCACAAGAAAAGAAGAACGTTTCATTTTGCCTGCATCATCTCACCCCTCAAGCTGGCACTGCTCAGTGCCAAGAGTCCCCAGCCAGAAGGAGTTCCATTTACTAGAAAAGGAAAAGCAGAGTGAGGGACCAGCTTCTCCAGGCTTTCGGGATACTGCACAAAGGTCCCAATTCAGGTTTACCCCACCCAGAGACCAACAAAAGTGAGATATGCAGAGATGGTTAGGAACAAAAGGAAACAAAATAGCTACTAATAGCAGCCACGTAGCAGGACCCCCTACAGTGAAGCCCAGCAGGTTTTGCCAGTGAAGAAATCAATCACCAACTAAGCCTCCATGGAAGTAAGTTTCACTAAATTTCACTAAGGTGAAAACCTGCAGTTTTCACCAGCTTTCAGGTATTGGCATTTGCTGACACCCGTTGTCTGAGTCTCTTCCCTCTAATTCCCCTCTCTGGCTGCAAAAAGAGCCTGGGAACTGCACCAGCAGCCAGCTCAAGCCTCTGTTTTTCCCCAGGTGTAAGATGCCAGTCTAAACCCCCAACGCTGACCCCACCCCCATGGGTGCACTTGGGGCTACCCATCTAGCTGTGCACTTGCACGCTGCAAGCCTGGTAAGCCTGAAAATTGTCACTGGCCTCTGGTGAAGTGTGTAGGCCTTGGAGTAAGACTGTGGCGACATAGGGGAGCACACCAACAGCCAGGGATTCTGTAATTGCTTGTGGGCCTGGATTAGGCCCTGTATTCTGTCATTAGCCCCACCAGCTGTGCACCCACACATCCCAGGTTTGAATCCTGTCCACAGTCCACACTACTAAGCACCCATGGCAATACCCAACAGCCACAGTAGTGCATGCCAGTGAGCCTGTAGCTGGGCCTGTCCTTTGCTGCCTTACATGACCCCACCACTGCATGATGTGCCCAACTGACACATGACACGACACAGGCACCTGCAGCTGGACTCTGCAGCCAAGTATGCCACCACGAGCTCTGGCCACCATCACTACATGCCTGGGCCCTAGCCATTGTACCTGGAAGTGTCACTGAGGACCCCAACTGCCATTGAAGCCACTATGGACCCCTTGAATGCTTATCAAGGACAACAATGTTGTCAATGCTGTGGACCCTAGTGGCCTTAGCCAAAGAGAACCATGCCACTCACACCCCACACTTGGTGCCCAGCATGCCCCCACTTTGAGGTCAAAGTCTTATATTACCCAAGTCAGGCCATAAAGTTCAGGTGACTACTTCAAATGCACAGACCTACAAAAGGCTATTGGAATCACAAAGAATTAGGGAAAGATGACTCACCAAAGGAATAGAGTAAACCTCCAGGAACTGGCCCCAAAGAAATGGAAATTCAAGAATTGCTCAACAAATAGTGCAAAACAGTTGTTCTAAAGATGTTCAGGAAACTATTTAAAAAAAAAAAACACATATAAACAACTTAACAAAATCAGGAAGACAATACAAGAGAAAAATGAAAAGTTCAACCAAGAGAAAACATTTTTTAAAAACACCAAACAGGGGTGCCTGGGTGGATCAGTGGTTAAAGCCTCTGCCTTCGGCTCAGGTCATGATCCCAGGGTCCTGGGATCAAGCCCTGCATCGGGCTCTCTGTTCAGCAGGGAGCCTGCCTCCTCCAATCTCTCTCTCTCTGCCTGCCTCTCTCCCTACTTGTGATCTGTCTGTCAAATAAACAAATAAAAATCTTTAAAAAAATAAAAAATAAAAACAGCAAACAGAAATTTTGGACCTGAAGAATACAGTAACTGAATAGTTCAATAGAGAGCTTCAATATCAGACTCGACAAAGCAGAATAAGGAATCAGTGACATAAAAGAGAGATTAACTGAAATTATCCAAATAGGGGAGCAAGAAGGAAAAAGAATGAAAAAGAATAAAGAAAACTTATGAAAATTATGGGGCACCATCAAAACAAAACAAAACAAAACAAAAAACAATGTAAGGATCACTGGAGTCCCAGAGGAGGAGAGAAAAATGTGATAAAGAGGTTAGTTAAAGAAATAATGGCTGAGGGGCACCTGGGTGGCTCAGTGGGTTAAAGCCTCTGCCTTCGGCTCAGGTCATGGTCTCAGGGTCCTGGGATCGAGCCCCGCATCGGGCTCTCTGCTCAGCGGGAAGCCTGCTCCCCACTCTCTCTCTCTGCCTACCTCTCTGTTTGCTTGTGATCTCTCTCTCTGTCAAATAAATAAATAAAATCTTTAAAAAAAAAAAAAGAAAGAAAGAAAGAAATAATGGCTGAGAACTTCCCAAACTTGGGGGAGAGATTTGGAGATCCAAGTTAATGAAGGTAATATGTCACCACAAAATTTCAACCCAAAATAATCTTCTACAAGATGCATTATAATGTAACTCACTAAATCAAAGACAAAGAAAGAATTTCAAAAGCAACAAAAGAAAAAAACTCTCTCATACAAGGTAAGCCCCATAAGGCTACAGCAGATTTCTGAGCAGGGACCTTGCAGGCCAGGAGAGAATGGAATGATATATTCAAAATCCTGTGAGAAAGAAACTGCCAAAGAAGAATATTTAACCTGGCAAAGTTGCCTTCAGAAAGGAAGGCAAAATGAAGACTTTCCCCCAAAAAAGGAAGGTGATGGAGCTCACTACCACTAGAACTGCATTCCAAGAAATGCTGAAAGGAATACTTGAAACTGAAGTGAAAGGATGATAATTAGAAACATGAAAACACATGAAAATACACAACACTGGTATGTTAACCATTTAACTCTAGTTTAACAGTTAAAGGACAAAAGTTTTTAAAAATAACTACAGCTACTTATCGCCTGGAGCACTGGGTATGGTGCATAGACAATGAATTTTGGAACACTGAAATAAAGTAAAATAAAATAAAAAACTACAGCTACAATGATTTATTAATGGATACACAATACAAACAGAAGTAAACTGTGACATCAACAATATAAAAAGGTAGTATATAATATAATATATATATACTATATAACATATATAGTATATAATATAAAATATATTGTATATTTATATGTATTTATATTTATAATATAAACATATAAAAGGGAGTAAAAGGGTAGAGTTTTCATGTGATTCAAGTTTAATTGTTATCAGTATGAAATAGACCGCTATACATATAAGATGTTTCATGTAAACCTCATGGTAACCAAAAAGCAGAAACCTACAATAGATTCACAAATGATACGTGGAAGAGAATCAAAGCATACCACTACAGAAAATCATCAATTCAGAACAGAAGGCAGTCAAAGAGGAAGAAAGGTATAAGGGAACTATAAAACAGCTAGGAAACAATGAGATGGCATAAGTAAATCTTTACCTATCAATAATTACTGTAAATGAAAATGCACTGATTTCTCCCAGGAAAAAAACACAGAGTGGGTGAACAGATAAAATATATAAGACCCACATATATGCTTCCTACAAAAGACTCACCTCAGTTTTAATACACATAGGCTAAAATTGAATGGATGGAAAAAGATATTCCATGCAAGTGGAAACCAAAAGAGAACAGGAGCAGCTTTACTTACATTAGACAAAAGAGAATTTAAGCCAAAAATAGTAATAAAAGACAAAGAAGGCTATTACAGAATGATGCAAGAGTGAACTGATCAAGAAGATACAACAATCATAAATACATATATGCATCCAACACGAGAGCACCGAAATATATTAAGCAAATACTACTACATCTGAAGAGAGGGGCGCCTGGCTGGCAGACTTGGTAGAGCATCCAGATTTGGGATTTGGCTTAGGTCATGATCAGGGTCATGAGATGGAGCCCTGCATCACGTTCTGCACACAATGCAGAGTCTGCTTAAGACTCCCTGTCCTGGGTGGAAAACAACTTACCATACTAATGGACATCAAAACAAAGCTGGGGTGGCAATCCTTATATCAGATCAATTAGATTGTAAGCCAAAACTGATAATAAGAGATGAGGAAGGACACTATATTATGCTCAAAGGGTCTGTCCAACAAGAAGATCTAACAATTTTAAATACCTATGCCCTTAACATGGGAGCAGCCAACTATGTAAACCAATTAATAATAAAATCAAAGAAACACAATGACAATAATACAATAATAATAGGAAATTTTTACACCCCCCCTCACTGAAATGGACAGATCATCTAAGCAAAAGATCAACAAGGAAATCAAGGCCTTAAATGACACACTGGACCAGCTATATTCAGAACATTCCATCCCAAAGCAACAGAATACACATTCTTCTCTAGTGCACATGGAACATTCTCCAGAATGGATCACATCCTGGTTCATAAATCAGGTCTCAACCAGGATCAAAAGATTGGGATCATTCCCTGCACATTTTCATACCACAATGCTCTTAAGCTAAAATTCAATCACAAGAGGAAATTTGGAAAGAACGCAAATACATGGAGACTAAACAGTATCCTTCTAAAGAATGAATGAGTCAACAAGGAAATAAAGAAGAATTGAAAAATTCAAGGAAACAAATGATAATGAAAATACAACAGTTCAAAATCTGTGGGACACAGCAAAGGCAGTCCTGAGAGGAAAATATATAGTGATACAAGCCTTTCTCAAGAAACAAGAAAGGTCTCAGATACACAACCTAACCCTACACCTAAAGGAGCTGGAGTTAGAACAACAAAGAAAACCTAAACCCAGCAGGAGAAGAGAAATCATAAAGATCAGAGCAGAAATCAATGAAATAGAAACTAAAAAACAATAGAACAAATCAACGAAACTAGGAGCTGGTTCTATGAAAGAATAAATAAGATTGATAAACCCCTGGACAGACTTATCAAAAAGAAAATAGAAAGGACCCAAATAAATAAAATAATGAATGAAAGAGGAGAGATCACAACCAACAGCAAAGAAATACAAACAATTATAAGAACATATTATGAGAGTGCTGTGAAATGTGTAAACCTGGCAATTCACAGACCTGTACCCCTGGGGATAAAAATACATTATATGTTTATTAAAATAAAAAAATTTAAAAAAAAGAACATATTATGAGCAACTCTATGCCCACATATTTGACAATCTGGAAGAAGTGGATGCATTCCTAGAGACATATAAACAACCACAACTGAACCATGATTCTTTATATGGAAAACGCAAAAGACTCCACCCCCAAACTACTAGAACTCATAGAGCATTTCAGTAACGTGGCAGGATACAAAGTCAATGTACAGAAATCATTGGCTTTCTTATACACTAACAATGAAAATACAGAAAGGGAAATTAGAGAATCAATTCCATTTAGTATAGCACCAAGAACCATAAGATACCTGGGAATAAACCTAACCAAAGAGGTAAAAGATCTGTACTCAAGGAACTACAGAACACTCATGAAAGAAATTGAAGAAGACACAAAAAGATGGAAGACCACTCCATGCTCTTGGATCGGAAGAATAAACATTGTCAAAATGTCTATACTGCCTAGAGCAATCTATACTTTTAATGCCATTCCAATCAAAATTCCACTGGTATTTTTCAAAGAGCTGGAGCAAATAATCCTAAAATTTGTATGGAATCAGAAGAGACCCCGAATTGCTAAGGAAATGTTGAAAAACAAAAATAAAACAGGAAGAAATAGAAAACCTGAACAGACCCATAACCAGTAAGGAGATTGAAACAGCCATCAAAAATCTCCAAACAAAGAAAAGCCCAGGGCCAGATGGCTTCCCAGGGGAATTCTACCAAACATTTAAAGAAGAATTAATTCCTATTCTCCGGAAACTGTTCCAAAAAATAGAAATGGAAGGAAAACTTCCACACTCATTTTATGAGGCCAGCATCACCTTGATCCCAAAACCAGACAAGGAACCCATCAAAAAAGAGAATTACGGACCCAAGTCCTTGAAGAACATAGATGCAAAAATTCTCACCAAAATACTAGCCAAAAGGATCCAACAGTACATTAAAAGGATTATTCACCACGATGAAGTGCGATTTATTCCAGGGCTGCAAGGGTGGTTCAATATCCACAAATCAATCAATGTGATACAATACATTAATAAAAGAAAGAACAAGAACCATATGATACTCTCAATAGATGCTGAAAAAGCATTTGACAAAGTACAGCATCCCTTCCTGATCACAACTTTTCAAAGTGTAGGGGTAGATGGTACATACTACAGTATCATTAAAGACATCTATGAAAAACCCACAGCAAATATCATTCTCAAAGGAGAAAAAGTGAGAGCGTTTCCGCTAAGGTCAGGAACATTTCAGGGATGTCCATTATCACCACTGCTATTCAACATAGTACTAGAAGTCCTAGCCTCAGCAATCAGATAACAGAAAGAAATTAAAGGCATCCAAATCGGCAAAGAAGTCAAACTATCACTCTTGGCAGATGATATGATACTATATGTGGAAAACCCAAAAGACTCCACTCCAAATCTGCGAGAACTTGTATAGGAATTCAGGAAAGTGTCAGGATATAAAATCAATGCACAGAAATCAGTTGCACTTCTTTACACCAACAACAAGACAGAAGAAAGAGAAATTAAGGAGTCAATCACACTTACAATTAAACCCCAAACCATAAGATACCTAGGGATAAACCTAACCAAAGAGACGAAGAATCTATACTCAGAAAACTATAAAGTAGGCATGAAAGAAATTGAGGAAGACACAAAAAAATGGAAAAATATTTCATACTCATGGATTGGAAGAATAAATATTGTGAAATGTCTATGCTAAAGTAATCTACACATTTAATACAATCCCCATCAAAATCCCATCCATTTTTTTAAAGAAATGGAACAAATAATCCTAAAATTTATATGGAACTAGAAAAGACCTCAAAGAGCCAAAGGAATATTGAAAAAGAAAGCCAAAGTTGGTGACATCACAATTCCAGACTTCAAGCTCTATTACAAAGCTGTCATCATCAAGACAGTATGGTACTGGCACAAAAACAGACACATAGATCAATGGAACAGAATAGAGGGTCCAGAAAAAGACCCTCAATTCTATGGTCAACTAATCTTCGACAAAGCAGGAAAGAATGTCCCATGGAAAAAAGACAGCCTCTTCAACAAACGGTGTTGGGAAAATTGGACAGCCACACGCAGAAAAATGAAACTGTAACACTTCTTTACACCACACACGAAAATAGACTCGAAATGGATGACGGACCTCAATGTGAGAAAGGAATACATCAAAATCCTTGAGGAGAACACAGGCATTGACGTCTTCAACCTCAGCCACAGCAACTTGTTCCTAGGAACATCACCAAAGGCAAGGGAAGCAAAGGCAAAAATGAACTATTGGGACTTCATCAAGATCAAAAGCTTTTGCACAGCAAAGGAAAGAGTAAACAAAACCAAAAGACAACTTACAGAATGGGAGAAATTATTTGCAAAGGACATATCAGATAAAGGGCTAGTATTCAAAATCTATAAAGAGCTTAGCAAACTCAACACCCAAAGAACAAATAATCCAATCAAGAAATGGGCAGAGGACATGAACATACATTTCTGCAAAGAAGACATACAGATGGCCAACAGACACATGAAAAAGTGCTCCACATCACTCAACATCAGGAAAATACAAATCAAAACCACAATGAGATACCACCTCGCACCAGTCAGAATGGCTAAAATTAGCAAGTCAGGAAATGACAGATGCTGGTGAGGATGCGGAGAAAGGGGAACCCTCCTACACTGTTGGTGGGAATGCAAGCTGTTGCAACCACTCTGGAAAACAGTATGGAGGTTCCTAAAAAAGTTGAAAATAGAACTACCTTACAACCCAGCAATTGCACTACTGGGTATTTACCCACATGATAAAACGTAGTGATCAGAAGGGACACATGCACCCAAATGTTTATAGCAGCAATATCCACAATACCCAAATGATGGAAAGAACCTAGATGTCCATCAACAGATGAATGGATAAAGAAGATGTGCTATATATACACAATGGAATACCATGCAGCCATCAAAAGAAATGAAATCTTGCCATTTGCGATGACGTGCATGGAACTAGAGGGTATTATACTTAGCGAAATAAATCAATGGGAGAAATACAATTATCATATGATCTCCCTGATATGAAGAAGTGGAGTCGCAACATAAGGGGTTTGGGGAGTAGGAAAAGAATAAATGAAACAAGATGGGATCTGGAGGGAGACAAACCATAAGAGACTCTTAATGTCACAAAACAAACTGAGGGGGGTTGGGGGGAGAGGGGTAGGGAGAGGGTGATGGGGTTATGGACATTGGGAAGGGTACGTGCTATGGTGAGTGCTGTGAAGTGTGTAGACCTGGAGATTCACAGACCTGTACCCCTGGGGCTAATAATACATTATATGTTTATTAAAAAAAAAAAGACACCCTGTCCCCTCTGCCGTTGCCCCCACCCCATGCTCCCTCTCTAAAATAAATAAATCTTTAAAAAAAAGTCTGAAGAGAGAAACAGACAAAATCATAAGATTGGAAGACTTTAATACCCTATTTTCCATAGTAGATAAACCACCCAGACAGAAAATCAACAAATGAATAAATTTTGGGGTAAAATGGGCAATAATAAATACCAGAGCAAAAATAATAAAACAGAGACCAGAAAAATAATAGAGAAGATTAACAAAACTAAACCAGGGGTGCCTGGGTGTCTCAGTGGGTTAAGCCTCTGCCTTCTACTCAGATCATGAGCCCAGGGTCCTGGGATCGAGCCCTGCATCGGGCTCTCTGCTCAGCAAGGAGCCTGCTCCCCCCGCCCAGCTCTCTGCCTGCCTCTCTGCCTGCTTATGATCTCTCTCTGTCAAATAAATAAAAATAAAAATAAAAAACTAAACAAAACTTTGGCTACACTAAGCCTGAAAGAGAAGAAGACTCAAATAAATAAAATCAGAAATGATTTTCTATTTCCTCCTCATTCAGTTTTGGAAGATTATATGTTCCTAGGATTTTATCCATTTCTTCTACTTTGTCCAATTTGTTGGCATATAATTTTTCACAGTATTCTCTTATAATACTTTCTATTTCTGTGGTATCTATTGTTACTTCTCTTCTTCCATTTCTGTTTTTGTTTATTTGGGTCCTTTCTCTTTTTTTCTTGGTCTCAAAATACCTCAAATAGACATAGCAATCTTGAGAAAGAAAAACAAAGCTGGAGATATCACCATTCCAGATTTCCATAATCAAAACATTATGGTACTGTCACAAAAATAGACACACAGATCAGTGGAACAGAAGAGAACTCTGAAATAGACCTATACTCATTAGTCACTTAATCTATGACAAAGGAGGCAAGACTACAAAATGGGGAAAAGACAGCCTCTTTAATAAACGATATAGGGAAACAGGAGAGCTATATAAAAGAATAAAAATGGACCACTTTCTAAAACCATACACAAAAATAAACTCAGAATGACTTAAAGTCCTAGATATGAGACCTGAAACCATAAAAATCCTAGAAAAGAACACAGGCAGTAATTTCTCTGATATCAGTCATATCAACATTTTTTAAGATCTGTTTTAGATATGTCCCCTAGGGCAAGGGAAACAAAAGCAAAAATAAACTATTGGGACTTCGTCAAAATAAAGAGCTTTTGCACAGCAAAGTAAACCATAAACAAAACAAGAAAACAACTAACAGAATAAGGGAAGATATTTCCAAGAGACATATCCAATAAAGGGTTAATATCTAAAATACATAAAGAACTTCCATGACTCAACACTTAAAAAAAATTCCAGTTTAAAAAATGGGTAAAACACCTGAAAAGGACTTTTTCAAAGAAGACATACAGATGACCAAAGACCATGAAAAGATGCTCAACATCACCCATCATCAGGGAAATGCAAATCAAAATGACAATGACATATCATTTTATACTTGTCAGAATTGCGACAATCAAAAACACAAGAAATAACAAGTGTTGGAAAGGATGTGAAGAAAAAGGAATTCTTGGGTAGTGTTGGTGAGAGTGCACATTGGTACAGACACCGTGGAAAACAATATGGAGGTTCCACCAAAAATTAAAAATAAAAATACCATATGACCCAATAATTCCTCTACAATTTACCCAAGAAAAGGAAAATGCTAATTTTGAAAAGACATATACATCCCTACATTTATTGCAGCACTATTGACAATAGCCAAGATATGAAAGCATCCTAAATTTCTATCAATAAACAAATGGATAAGGAAGAAGTAGTAAATGGAACAAACTGAGGGTTTTAGAGGAGAGGGGGGTGGGGGATGGTGATGGGTATTAAGGAGGACACTGGGTGTTATACACAAACAATGAATCAAGGAACACTACATCAAAAACTAATGATGTACTGTATGGTGACTAACACAACATAATAGGAAGGAAGGAAGGAAGAAAAAAGACAAGACAAGACAAGAAAAGAAGAATGAAAGAAAAAAGGAAGAAAGAAAGAGAGGGAGGGAGGGAGAGAGGAAAGAAGAGAGGAAGGAAGGAAGGGAGGGAGGAAGACAGAAAATGGAATTTTATGCAGCCTTAAAAAGGCTGAGATCCTGCCATATGCAACAAAATGGATGGACCTGGATGGTATTATGCACAGTGAATTAAGTCATACTGAGAAAGACAAATGTGGAATCTAATAAACTCAAATGAATAAACAGACCAAATGCAGAATCAGACCTATAAATACAGAGGATAACCTGATGGCTGCCAGGGGAGTAGGAGTGAAGGGATGGGCGAAAACGTATGAAGGGGAGTGGAAGATATAGACTTCTAGCTATGGAACAAATCAGTCATGGAAATAAAAGCCACAACATAGGGACTATAGTCAATGTTATTGTAATAGTATTGTATAGTGAAACATGGAAGTTACAGGGGCACCAAGGTGACTCGATCAGTTAAGCATCTGTCTTCGCCTCAGATCATGATCTCAATGTCCTGGGATTGAGACCTGCACTGGGCTCCCTTACTCAGCAGGGAGTCTCCTTCCCTCTCTCCCTCTGCCCCTCCCTCCTGGCTTGTGCTCTCTCTCTCTCTCAAATAAATAAATAATCTTTTCTTTTTTAAGTGGTTTTAAAAAAAAACCATGGTAGCTACATTTGTGGTGAGTATAGCATAACGTATAGAGAAATTGAATGACTATATTGTACACCTGAAACTAATGGAACATTGTGTTAACTCTGCTCAACCAGAAAAAAAACAATTAAATAAAATCAGAAATGAAAAAGGAGACATAACTGACACCACAACTATACAAATATCATAAAAGATTACTGTGAACCATTATATGGCAATAATTGGAAACCAAAAAGAAATATATAAATTTGTAGAAACATATAACCTATAAAGACTGAATCATGAAGAAACAGAAAATATTAACAGACCAATAATGAGTAAAGACATTGAATCATTAATCAAGAACCTCTCAATGACAAGAAGACCAGGACCAGATAATTATATTCGTTGAATTCTACTAAAGATTAAAGAAGCATTAACAACAATCCTTATCAAACTCGTCCAAAAAATTGAAGAGGAAGGAATACTCCCAAATTCATTTTACATGGCCAGCATTGTCCTGATACCAAAGCCAGATAAGAACACTACAAGGAAAAACAAAACAACGAAACCAAAAAACCACAGACCAATATCCTCTCTGAACATAGATGAAAAATTCTCACTAAATATTAGCAAACCAAATTCAAATCGCAATAAAAGTACCATACACTATGATCAGGCAGGATTCATCCTTGTGATACAGGGATGGTTTAATACACACAAATCAATAAAAAAACCTAATAATAATAAGAATGGGTAATAAATAACATCTTTAATAGAATAAAAGATAAAAATCACATGATAATCTCAGTAGATGCATAAAAAGCAATTGACAGAATTCAACATCCATTCCTGATAAATACGCTCAACAAATTAGATAAAGAAACATACCTCAACATAATAATAAAAGCCATATGGAATAAGCACCCATATATCATACTCAATGAGGAAAGCTTGACAGCTTTTCCTCTAAGATCAACAACAAGACAAGGATCCCCACTCTCACCACACTGACTCAGTGCAATCAGGCAAGAAAAAACAAAACAAAACAAAAAGTTTTCTGAATCAGAAAGGAAAAAGTAAGTTCTGTCTATTTGCAGATGACATGATTTTATATATAGAAAATCCTAAACATTCCACCAAAAAAACTGTTAGATGTAACTAACAAATTCAGGAAAGTTGCAGGATACAATATCAACATACTGATATCAGTAGTGTTTCTATACAATAACAACAAATGATCTGAAAAGGAAATTAAAAATCCCACTTACAATAACATCCAGCACAATTAAATACTTAGAAATATATTTAACTAAGGAGGTGAAAAGATTGTGAATAGCCAAAGCAATCTTGAGAAAGAACAAAGCTGGAGACATCATACTTTCTGATTTTAAACTATGTGTAGTAATAGAGCTATAGTAATCACACAGTGCAGTATTGTCATAAAAACAGGCATTTAAATGGAACAGAAAAGAGATCCCAGAAATAAACCCATACACTTAGAGTCAACTAACTTTTGACAAAACATCAAGAATATACAATAGGGAAAAATGTCTCTTCAATAAATGATACTGGGAAAACTGGATATCCATATGCAAAAGAATGAAACTAGACTCATTTCATCATTCACAAAAATCAACTCAAAAAGTATTGAGGACTTGAAGGTAAGACCTGAAACAACAAAATTCTTGGAAGAAAATATTAGAGGTAAGCTCTTTAATGTCTTAGCAATGACCTTTTTTTTTTTTTTTTGGATACCAGAAGCAAAGGCAACAAATGAAAAATATACATATGGGACGGCGTCACACTAAAAAACTCTGTGCAAGGGTGCCTTGCTGGCTTGGTCAGTAGAGCATGCAACTCTTGATCTTGGGGTTGTAGATTTGAGCCCCATTTTGGGCATAGAGATTACTTAAAAATAAAATCTTTTCTAAAAAATTAAAAAAGAAAGAGCTCTATACAGCAGAGAAAACCACAACAAAAGCAAAAGGCAAGCTATGAAACAAGACAAGGATGTCCACTCACCACCTTTATTCCACATATTCATGGAAGTTCTATCTACAGCAATCAGACAACAGAAACATATAAAAGGTATCCAAATTGGTAAGGGAGAAGTAAAACATTCACTATTTGGAGATGACATGATACTATATATAGAAAACCAAAAAGACTCCCCACAAAACTGCTAGCACTGATAAACAAATTCAGTAAAGTTGCAGGATACAGAATTAATGCACAAAAATCTGTTGTATTTCTATACACCAAATATGAAGCAACAGAAAGAGAAATTAAAAAAACAATCCCATTTACAACTGCAATGAAAATAATAAGATACCTAGAAATAAACCAAAGAGATGAAAGTTCTGTACTCTGAAAACTATAAAAAACTGATGAAAGAAACTGAAGAAGACACAAAGAAATGGAAATACATTCCATGCTCATGGATTGGAAGAACAAATATTGTTAAAAGGACTTTGATACCCAAGACAATCTACACATTTAACACAATCCTATTTAAAAAAAACAATAGTATTTTTCACAGAACCAGAACAAACAGGTTTAAAATTCGTATGGGATCACAAAAGACCTCAAAGAGCTAAAGCAATCTTGAAAAAGAAAAGCAAATCTGGAGGCATCACAATTCTGAAATGCAAGTTATATTACAAAGCTGTAGTAATCCAAACAGTATGGTACTGGCACAAAATTAAACACAGAGATCACCTGAACAGAGTAGAAAACACAGAAATAAACCCACAATTGTATGGGCAATTAAATTATCTCTGACAAATCAGGAAAGAATATCCAATGGGGAAAGGTCCTTTCAACAAATGGTGTTGGGAAAACTGACAGCAACATGCAAAAGAATGAAATTAGACTACTTTCTTTCAAAATACACAAAAATAAATTCAAATTCAAAATGGATTAAAGACCTAAATGTGAGGCCCAAACCCACAAAAATCATAGAAAAGAGCAAAGACAATAATTCTTCTGGCATTGGCTATAGCAACGTTTTTTTCTAGATAGGTCCCTGAAGCAAGGGAAACAAAAGCAAAAATAAACTATGGGGACTACATCAAAATAAAAAGCATCTGTGCAGTGACAGAAACAATCAACAAAACTAAATGGCAAACTATGGAATAGGAGAAATTTACAAATAACACACCTGATAAAGGGTTGACATACCTAATAAAGGGTTAGAATCCAAAATCTATAAAGAACTTACAAAGCTGAACACACACAAAATGAATAATCCAATTTTAAAATATGCAGAAGGCACAGACATTTTTCCAAAGAAGACTTACAGATGGTCAACACACACATTTGAAAAGATGCTCATTATCATATATCATTATCATATGCAAATCAAAACTACAATAAGATATCACCTCATACGTGTCAGAATGGCTAAAATAAAAAAACACCAGATATCAGGAGTGGTGAGGATGTGGAAAAAAAGGAACTCTTGCAATGTTGGTGGTGGGAATGCAAACTGGTACAGCCACTGTGGAAAACACTATGGAAGTTCCTAAAAAAGTTAAAAATAGAAATACCTGACAATCTAGTAATTGCGCTACTGGGTTTTTTTTGGGGGTGGGGGGTGGGGGTTGTTCTTGTTTTTGGTTTTGCACTACTGAGTTCCTAACCAAAGATTACAAAAACACTAATTCAAAGGGATCCATGCACCCCTATATTTACTGCAGAATTACTTAACAACAGCCAAGATATGGAAGCAACCCAAGTGACCATTGAGAGAAAAATGGATAAAGAACATGTGGTATATATACAATGGAATATTTTTCAGCCATAAAAAAAGAACAAACATGGTTAAAACTAGAGAGTATAAGGGTGTATAGAGGGAGAAGGAGCAAGATGGCAGAGGAGGAGGAGACCTAATTATCATCGGGTCCCAGGAGTTCAGCTAGATAGTTATCAAACCATTCTGAACACCTACAAACTCAACAGGAGATCGAAGAGAAGAGCAACAATTCTAGGAACAGAAGAGCAACCACTTTCTGGAAGGTAGGATGTATGGAGAAGTGAATCCGAGGTGATACACAGGAAGATAGACTGTGGGGGAAGGGGCTGGCTCCCAGGAAGTGGTGGAGAAGCAGAGCACAAAATCAGAACTTTTAGAAGTCGATTCCACTGAGGGACCTCTCTCCAGAGGCTAAGCAGGGGTTAGAGCCCTCGCGGGAACAGTGTGGTTACAGAAAGACCAGGGGTGTCTGAGTGTGGCAGAGCTCCCAGGTTTCAGAGCAGGGAAGATGGCAGCAGAGATGGAGCCGAGGAGGGGCTCTCAGCTCGGGGTTACCTTCAACCGTGATCTCAAAGAGCAGGGACCACACAAGTGGCTGATCCGGGGAGACTCACCTTCCTCTTCCGGGAAGAACAGGATGGCAGGAATCTGCTGGGCTTGGAGACTCCAAACAGGGCCCTGCACCAGAGATAGAAACACTCAGACACGGGCTGGGTGAACTTGGAGTGTGGCCAGAGACCAGGGAGACGGGAGAGATTGACGCTTTTCTCTCAGGGCGCACTGAGGAGTGGGGCCCTGAGCTCTTGGCTCCTCCAGCCAGAGATTGGGAGACCGGCATCATTATTCCCGTCCTCCAAAGCTCTACAGAAAGCGTTCAGGGAACAAAATCTCCCAAGACCATAACTGTGCAGATTACTTAGCCTGGCCCCTGGCAAAGGCAGTGCAATTCCGCCTCGGGCAAAGACATTTGAGAATCACACAGGCCCCTCCCCCAGAAGATCAGCAAGAACATCCAGCCAAGACCATATTAACAGATCAGTGAGAACTGAGGAACTCCAGAGCTAGGGGAATGCAACACATGGAATTCATGGCTTTTCCCCTTGATTCTTTAGTCTTTCAAAGTTAAATATTTTTAATTTTATTTTTTTCTTATTTGGTTTTTAAAAATTTTTCCTCTTTCCTATTTTAACCTTTTTAAACTATTTTATCTTATCAATACCTTTTTAAAAAATCTTTTAAAATTTTCATTGTTATATTCTGTCCCTTCATTGTATTTAACCTTACTTTTTGTGTACATATAGACTTTTCTTTCTTCTGGGATACAGTTTCTTCTAACAGATCAAAATATACCTTAAGTCTAGTGCATGGCTTTGTTTCAGTCTCCTGCCTGCTCACATTCTTTCCTCTATTTTTTTCAACCAACTTATCTTATCAAAAATTTTTTTAATCACTCAGCATCAGGGAAATACAAATCAAAACCACAATGAGATACCACCTCACACCAGTCAGAATGGCTGAAATTAATGAGTCAAGAAATGACAGCTGTCGGCAAGGATGTGGAGAAAGGGGAACCCTCCTACACTGTTGGTGGGAATGCAAGCTGGTGCAACCACTCTGGAAAACAGCAGGGAGGTTCCTCAAAAAGTTGAAAATAGAGCTATCCTATGACCCAGCAATTGCACTACTAGGTATTTACCCTAAAGGTATAAGTGCAGTGATCTGAAGGGGCACATGCACCCAAATGTTTATAGCAGCATTATCTGAAATAGCCAAACTATGGGAAGGGACTAGATATCCATCAACAGATGAATGGTTAAAGAAGATGAGGTATATACACTGGAATACTATGCAACCATTAAAAGCCCAAAATCCTGCCATTTACAATGATATTGATGGAACTAGAGAGTATTATGTTAAGCAAAATTAGCCCACCAGTGAAAGACAATTATTATATGATCTATCTGATATGAGGAATTTGAGAGGCAGGGCAGGGGGTCATGGCGGTTCTCCCTCCCAATCCCAAGATGGGATTGGGAAGAAGACAAACCATAAGAGACTCTTTTTTTGTTTGTTTGTTTGTTTGTTTGTATTTATTTATTTATTTATTTTTAATTAAATTTTTTATTTATTTTCAGCGTAACAGTATTCATTGTTTTTTCATCACACCCAGTGCTCCATGCAATCTGTGCCCTCCCCAATACCCACCACCTGGTTCCCCCACCCTCCCACCCCCACCCCTTCAAAACCCTCAGGTTGTTTTTCAGAGTCCATAGTCTCTCATGGTTCACCTCCCCTTCAATTTCCCTCAACTCCCTTCTCCTCTCCATCTACCCTTGTCCTCTATATTATTTGTTATGCTCCACTAATAAGTGAAACCATATGATACTTGACTTTCTCTGTTTGACTTATTTCACTCAGCATAATCTCTTCCAGTCCTGTCCATGTTGCTACAAAAGTTGGGTATTCGTCCTTTCTGATGGAGGCATAATACTCCATAGTGTATATGGACCACATCTTCCTTATCCATTCATCCGTTGAAGGGCATCTTGGTTCTTTCCACAGTTTGGCGACCGTGGCCATTGCTGCTATAAACATTGGGGTACAGATGGCCCTTCTTTTCACTACATCTGTATCTTTGGGGTAAATACCCAGCAGTGCAATTGCAGGGTCATAGGGAAGCTCTACTTTAATTTCCTGAGGAATCTCCACACTGTTCTCCAAAGTGGCTGCACCAGTTTGCATTCCCACCAACACTGTAACAGGGTTCCCCTTTCTCCACATCCTCTCCAACACATGTTGTTTCCTGTCTTGCTAATTTTGGCCATTCTAACTGGTGTAAGGTGGTATCTCAATGTGGTTTTGATTTGAATCTCCCTGATGGTTAGTGATGATGAACATTTTTTCATGTGTCTAGTAGCCATTTGTATGTCTTCATTGGAGAAGTGTCTGTTCATATCTTCTGCCCATTTTTTGATATGATTATCTGTTTTGTGTGTGTTGAGTTTGAGGAGTTCTTTATAGATCCTGGATATCAACCTTTTATCTGTACTGTCATTTGCAAATATCTTCTCCCATTCCGTGGGTTGCCTCTTTGTTTTGATGACTGTTTCTTTTGCTGTGCAGAAGCTTTTGATCTTGATGAAGTCCCAAAAGTTCATCTTTGCCTTTGTTTCCTTCGCCTTTGGAGATATATCTTGAAAGAAGTTGCTGTGGCTGATATCAAAGAGTATTATGTTAAGCAAAATTAGCCCACCAGTGAAAGACAATTATTATATGATCTATCTGATATGAGGAATTTGAAAGGCAGGGCAGGGGGTCATGGTGGGTCTCCCTCCCAATCCCAAGATGGGATTGGGAAGGAGACAAACCATAAGAGACTCTTAATCTCAGGAAACAAACTGCAGGTTGCTGGAGGGTGAGGGGAGGGATAGGGTAGCTTGGTTATGGACACTGGGGAGGGCATGTGCTATGGTGAGTGCTGTGAATTACATAAGACGGATGATTCACAGACCTGTACCCCTGAAGCAAATAATACATTATATGTAAAACACAACAAAACAAAACAAAACCAAAAAAAAACTAGAGAGTATAAAGCTAAGTGAAATAAGTCAGTCAGAGAAAGACAAATACCATATGATTTTATTCATATTTGGACTTAAGAAACAAGGCAAATGAATAAAGAGGGGAAAAAAGAGAGACAGACAAACCAAGAAACAGACTCTTAACTAGAGTAAAGAAACTGATGGTTTCCAGATGGGAGGTGGGTGGGGAGATGGGTGAAATCGGTGATGGGAATTTAAGAGGGCCCTTGTGATGAGCACTGGGTGATTACATTTTTTTTTTAAAGGCAACCTATGAAATGGGGAAAACATATTTCCAAACCATAATCAATAAGTCATTAATATCTAAAATATACAAGGAACTCATGCAATTCAATAGATAGCTAGATAACCTAATTGAAATATGGTCAAAAGATCTGAACATTTTTCCAAGACATAAAAACACATCCATGAAAATGTGTTCAACATCACTAATCACCAGAGCAACAAAATCAAAACTATAGTGAGAAATAACTTTATACTTCTTAGAATGTCTAGTACCAAACGGAAAAAAAAAAAAAAACCCAAGAAGTACCAAATGCTGCTGAGAATGTGGAGGAAAGGAACCCTAATATACTCTTGATGGGAATGTAAACTGGTACAGGTACAACTGAAAACCGTACGGAGGTTCCTCAAGAAGTTAAAAATAGAACTACCATAGGATCCATGAATCCCACATCTGGTATATGTATCCAAAGAAAATTAAATTATCTCAAAAAGATATCTATCCTCCTATGCTCACAGCAGTATTCACAACAGCCAAGGTACAGGAAAAATCCTGTTTTCATTGATGGATGAATGGATAAAGTAAAATGGATAAAGTAAATATATATATTTACTTTATCCAATTACCCAATTCATTTATATATATATATATATACACACACACACACATATGTGTATATGTATATATATACACATATATGTGTATATAGATAGATAGATAGATAGATAGATAGATAGATAGATAGCCTTTGAAGTAAGGAAATCCTACCATTTGCAAGAACATGAATGGACTTGGAAGGCATTATGCTAAATAAAGCAAGCAAGAGAAAGATAAATACTGCATGATAACATGTATATGTGGAACCTACAAAAGTTTTTTTTTTTTTTTAAGTTGAACTCATATAAACAGAGCAGAATGGTGGTTTCAGAGGCTAGAGAGTGGGGAAAATGTGTAGAGGTTGAGAGAAGGACATAAGCTTTTAGTTATAACATGAATATGGTCTGAAGATCTAATGTGTAACATGGTGGCTATAGTTGATAATTCTGTGTTGTGTAATTGGAATTTGCTAAGAAACTAAAACAACTGTTCTCACTAAATAAATAAAAAAATAAATAAATATGTGGGGGGCAGAATGCATTAATTAACTAGATTGTGAGAATCCTTTCACAATGTATACATATATCAACCCGTCACACTGCACACTTTTTTTTAGAGGTTTTTTTTTTTTTTTTTTTTTGAATTCTAGTTAGTTAACATGCAGTACAATATTGATTTCAGGAGTAGAATTCAGTGATTTATCACTTACATAAAACACCCAGTGCTCATCACAACAAGTGCTCCTTTAATACCCACCATCCATCTAGCCCATCCCCTACGCACCTCCCTCCATCACCACTGTGTTTGTTCTCTATAGTTAAGAGTCTCTTATGGTTCGAGGTGCACCTGGGTGGCTCAGTCGTTTAAGCAACTGCCTTCAGCTCCAATCATGATCTCAGGGTCCTGGGATAGAGCACCACATTGGGCTCCCTGCCCAGCGGGGAGCCTGTTTCTCCTTGTCCCTCCCCTCCTCCACCCTGCTCATGCGCTGTCTCTCTCTCCCAAAGAAAGAAATAAAATCTATTTTAAAAAAAAGAGTCTCTTATGGTTTGGTTCCCTCTCTTCTTTCCCCTCCCATATGTTCATCTGTTTTGTTTCCTAAACTCCACATATGAGTGAAATCATATGGTATTTGTCTTTTAATGACTGACTTATTTTGCTTAGCATAATACACTCTAGTTCCATCCACATCCCTGCAAAAAATAAGATTCTATTCTTTTTAATGGCTGAGTAATATTCCATTGTGCATATATACTACATCTTCTTTATCCATTCATCAGTCGATGGACATTTGGGCTCTTTCCATAGTTTGCCTATTGTTGATAAAGCTGCTATAAACATCAGGGGAACTATACCTCTTTGAATCTGTAGTTTTGTGTCTTTGGGTAAATAACAAGTAGTACAATTGCTGGATCATAGGGTAGTTCTATTTTTAACTTTCTGAGGAAACTCCATACTGGTTTCCAGAGTAGCTGCACCAGTTTTCATTCCCACCAAAAGTGCAAGGGGGTTCCCCTTTCTCCACATCCTTGCCAACACCTGTTATTTTGTCCGTTGTTATTTTTAGCCATTCTGGCAGACATGAGGTGGTATCTCATTGTGGTTTTGATTTGCATTTCCCTGATGATGAATGATGTTGAATATCTTTTCATGTGTCTGTTAGCCATCCGGATGTCTTCTTTGTAAAGGTGTCTATTCATATCTTCCTCCCATTTCTTAACTGGATTATTTGTTTTCTGGGTGTTGACTTTGGTAAGTTCCTTATAGATTTTGGATATGAACCCTTTATCAGATATGCCATTTGCAAATATCTTCTCCCATTCCATAGACTGCCTTTTAGTTTTGTTGTTTCCTTCACTGTGCACAAGCTTCTTATCTTGATGAAGTCCCAATAGTTCATTTTTGGTTTTGTTTACCTTGCCTCTGGTGATGCATCTAGTAAGAAGCTGCTCTGGCCAAGGTCGAAGAGGTTCTTACCTATGTTCTCCTCCAGGAGTTTGATGGTTTCTTATTTCACATTTCAAGCCTTCAACCATTTTGAATTAACTTTTATGTACGGTGTAAGAAAGTGCTCCAGTCTCATTCTTCTGCATTATGTTATCCAGTTTTTCCAAACCATTTGTTGAATATCCTTTGGATATTCTTTCCTGCATTATTGAAGCTTAGTTGACCGCGTTGTTGTGGATCCATTTCCGGGTTTTCTCTTCTGTTCCAATTATCTACATATCTGTTTTTGTGCCAGGAGCATACGGTCTTGATGACTACATTTCTGTAATATAGCTTGATATCTAGAATCACGATGCCTCCAGCTTTCCTTTTCCTTGTTCAGGAGTGCTTTGGCTACTCAAGGTCTTTTGTGGTTTCATATGCATTTTAGGATTGTTTGTTCTAGTTCTGTGAAAAACACTTGTGGTATTTTGATAGGGATTGTGTTAAATGTGTAGATTGCTTTTGGTAGCATAGACATTTTAACATTTGTTCCAATCCACGAGCATGGAAAGTTTTTCCAATTCTTTTTGTCTTCTTCAATTTCTTTCATAAGTGTTCTGTAGTTTTCTGAATACAGACCTTTTACCTCTTTGTTTAGGTTCATTCCTAAGTATCTAATTACATTTTATGCAATTGCAAGTGGTATCAGTTCCTTGATTTCTTTTTCTGCTGCTTCATTATTGGTGTATAGAAATACAACATATTTCTGTATATTGACTTTATGTCCTGTGACTTTGCTGAATTCATGTATTTGTTCTAGCAATGTTTTTGGTGGAGCCTTTCAGGTTTTCTACATAGTGTATCATGTCATCTGCAAATAGTGAAAGCTTGATTTCTTCCTTGACAATTTGGATGCATTTTATTTCTTTTTGTTGTCTGATTGCTGAGGCTAAGACTGCCAGTACTATGTTAAATAGTAATGGTGAGAGTGGATATCCATCTTGTTCCTGACCATAGGGGGAAAGCTCTCAGTTTTTCCCAGTTCAGGATGATATTACCTGTGGGTTTTTCTTATATGACCTTTACGACATTGTGGTAGGTTCCATCTATCTCTACTTCGTTGTGGATTTTTATCAAGAACAGATGCTGTAGGGGTGCCTGGGTGGCTCAGTGGGTTAAGCCTCTGCCTTCGGCTCAGGTCATGATTTCAGGGTCCTGGGATCGAGTCCCGCATCCGGCTCTCTGCTAGGCAGGGAGCCTGCTTCCTCCTCTCTTTCTCTTTGCCTGCCTCTCTGCCCACTTGTGTTCTCTCTCTGTCAAATAAATAAAATCTTAAAAAAAAAAAAAAAGAACAGATGCTGTATTTTGTCAAGTGTTTTTTCTGCCTCCATTTAGAGTATCATATGGTTCTTATCCTTTTATTAATGTGGTGTATCACATTGATTTGTGAATATTGAACCACTCCTGCAACATAGGAATAAAACCCACTTGATCGTGGTGAATACTTCTTTTAATGTATTATTCAATTTGATTTGCTAGTCATGTTCATCAGAGACACTGGCCTGTAGATCTCCTTTTTAGTGGGGTGTTTGTCTGGCTTTCACATTGTACATTTTACAGCTAAAAATTTTTTTAGAAAGAACAAAAATGTAGTCATTCCCATTGTCTGATTAGTGGTCCCTAACCTTAACCTTTATTTCTTTCTTAAAAGCAGATCCTCGGGCACCTGGGTGGCTCAGTCATTGAGCATCTGCTTTCAGCTCAGGTCATGATTCCAGGGTCCAGGGATCACGTCCCGCATCGGGCTCCCCACTCTGCGGGAAGCCCGCTTCTCCTTCTCCCACTCCCCCTGCTTGTGTTCCCTCTCTCACTGTGTCTCTCTCTGTCAAATAAATATATAAAATCTTAAAAAAAAAAAAAAGAAAACCCTCAGTTAATGAATTAAAAAAACCATGTTCTCAAATAATGGAAAACTAATTATTTTAAAACTTTTTTTTTTTTAATTTACTTATTTGTTAGAGAGAGAGCGCGAGGGAGCACAGACAGACAGAGTGGCAGGCAGAGGCAGAGGGAGAAGCAGGCTCCCCGCTGAGCAAGGAGCCCAATGTGGGACTCGATCCCAGGACGCTGAGATCATGACCTGAGCCGAAGGCAGCTGCTTAACCAACTGAGCCACCCAGGCGTCCCGGAAAACTAATTATTTTAATACATTTTTTAAAGACCCAAAGAAAATGTATTTAAAAATGCAATTACCCCAATTTAAATTCCTATGGCTAGGTCAGACAGCAGACTGGATACAGCAGAGGTGACAATTAACTTGGAAAATAGAAGAAATAATTGAAAATATAAGGAGAGAGACCAAAAAACCACCATGGAAACAAGAAAAAGAGGTTAAGAGATATGAAGTTTAGATAAGAAAGCCTGAATATGTTTTGAGATACCAAATCATAGATTCAAAAAGCCAAACGAAATTTATTATGTAGTTAGACAGGATATAGTACATCATAAGTTTTTGTTGTAGTGGTCAATGATTTATTAGTTGCATATAACACCCAGTGCTCATCCCAACACATGCCCGCCTTAATACCCAACACCCAGTTACTCCCTTGTTTGTTTCCTGGAGTCGAGAGTCTCTCATGGTTTGTCTCCCTCTCTGATTTCATCCCATTCCATTTTCCCTCCATTCCCTGTGGTCCTCAACTGTATTCTTTATGTTCCACATATGAGTGAAACCATACGGTAATTGTCTCTCTCTGCCTGACTGATTTCACTTAGCACAATCCCCTCCAGTTCCATCCATGTCAATGCAATATTGGGTATTCATCCTTTCTGATGGCTGAGTAATATTCCATTGTATATATAAACCACATCTTCTTTATCCATTCCTCTCTTGAAGGGCATCTCGGTTCCTTCCACTATTTGGCTATTATGGACATTGCAGCTATGAACATTGGGGTGCTGTGCCCCTTCTTTTTACTACATCCTTATCTTTGGGGTAAAGACCTAATAGTGCAATTGCTGGGTCATAGGGTAGCTCTACTTTTCACGTCTAGAGGAAACTCCACACTGTTTTCCAGAGTGGCTGTACCAGCTTGCATTTCCACCAACAGCACAAGAGGATTCCCCTTTCTCCACAACCTCACCAACATTTGTTTCCTATCTTGCTAATTCTGGCCATTCTAACCGGTGTAAGGTGGCATCTCATTGTGGTTTTGATTTGAATTTCCCTGATGGCTAGTGAAGTTGCATATTTTTTCATGTGTCTGTTAGCCATGTGGATGTCTTCTTTGCAGAAGTGTCTGTTCATGTCTTCTGCCCATTTCTTGACTGGATTGTTTGTTTTTTGGGTGTTGAATTTGAGAAGTTCTTTATAGATCTAGGATATCAGCCCTTTATCCAAAATGTCATTTGCAAATATCTTCTATTCTGTGGATTGCCTCTTAGTTTTGTTGACTGTTTCCTTTGCTGTGCAAAAACTTATCTTTATGGAAGTCCCAAAAATTCATTTTGCTTCTGTTTCCCCTACCTTTAGAGAGGCATCTTGAAAGAAATTGTGGCCAGTGTCAAAGAGGTTACTGCTTATGTTCTCCTCTAGGATTTTGATGGTTTCCTCTCACTTTGAGGTCTTTCATCCATTTTATCTTTGCATATGGTGTAATAGAATGGTCTAGTTTCATTCTTCTGCATGTTGTTGGAGAGTTTCCCCAGCACCATTTACTGAAGAAACTATCTTTTTTCCATTGGATGTTCTTTCTTGCTTTGTTGAAGATTAGTTGAATGTAGAGTCCATTTCCGGGCTCTCTATTCTGTTCCATTGATCTGTGTGTCTGTTTTTGTGCCAATACCATACTGTCTTTTTTTTTTTTCTTAAGATTTTATTTTTATTTGTTTGACAGACAGAAATCACAAGAAGGCAGAGAGGCAGGCAGAGAGAGAGGGGGAAGCAGGCTCCCCGCTGAGCAGAGAGCCTGATGCGGGTCTCGATCCCAGGACCCTGAGATCATGACCTGAGCTGAAGGCAGAGGCTTTAACCCGCTGAGCCACCCAGGTGCCCCAATACCATACTGTCTTGATGACTGTGGCTTTGTAATATAGCTTGAAGTCAGGCATTGTGATGCCTCAGTTTTGGTTTTCTTTTTCAACATTCCTTTTGCTATTTGGGGTCTTTTCTGGTTCCACACAGATTTTAGAATTATTTGTGTTAGCTCTGGGAAAAATGTCTATGGTATTTTGATAGGGATTGTATCGAAAGTGTAGATTGTGCTCTGGGCAGCATAGACATTTTAAGGATGTTTATTCTTCCAATCCATGAGTATGGGATGTGACTTCATCTCCTTGATTTCCTTCATAAGTGTTCTGTAGTTTCTAGAGTACAGATCCTTTGCCTCTTTGGTTAGGCTTATTCCTAGGTTTATCGTGGTTTTTGGAGCTGTTGTAAATGCAATTCTAATTATGGAACGTTATTAAGATAAATAATAAGACATCCAAATCTAGACACATAAGAGCATACCTGCAGTAAATGAAAAAGTGTTTTGTTTTTTTTTTTCCCATGAGTAAAATCTTTAAAGTAACCAAAAATTGTGGGGAAAAGGAGAAGAGTGGGGAAAAGATTATGTTCAAAGGAGAAACAGGGAGACACCTGATTTCTAAAGAGCAATTATGAAAGACAAAGGCAGTGGAATAACATTTTCTGTACGATAAACGAATATAACTATTCACCTAGGATTCTCTATGCAATGAAAATGTATATCAAGAGGAAGAGGAAATAAAGACATTTACTTATTTAAAAAAAAACTTTTATTCATTTGTAACTGAGTGATAGAAGAGGAGAGAAAGAGGGAGCACAAGTGGTGGGGAGGGGTAGACAGAGTGGAAGAAGACTCCAGGCTGAGCAGTGAGCCTGAAGTGGGACTCAATCCCAGGACCCTGGGATCATGACCTGAGCCAAAGCCAGACATTTAATCAACTGAGCCATCCAGGTGCCCAATAAAGACATTTTTAAATAGAGGTTCATTACCTGGCAGTTCTCACTCATGAAAATTTTAAAGTATATACATAAACAAACAGAAGAAAAATAATCCCAAATAGAAATTCTGAGATGTAAGAAGAGAGGAAAAAACTTAAATATATAGTTCAATTTAAATGAACATTGAGAGTATCCTATAAAAGTTATAAAAATGTTGATTTTTTTAAAAGATAAAAGACAGAAAATACAAAGCAACAATACACATAAGTTTGAAGCCAAGTAAATTGAGTTAAACGTATTCATATCCCTTGTATTAACATTGTCCTAGGACAGGAGAAAATCCTCACTAAGATATTAGCATATCAATAGTAGCAATGCATGAAACAAATGAATGAAATCACAACTTACTTCAGTTTACCTGAGAAATGCAAGGTTGGTTTAACATGAGCACATAATGTAATTCACCACACTGACAAATTATTAAAAAAATTATCTCAATATATGCAAAATAAACACTCATTCATTCAACATTAATCCATGATAAAACTTAGAAAACTAGTAGTATAAGGGATCTGTTAATATAATTATAAAATAAAGACCCTTGATGACCCCATAATAAATGCTCTTTGGTGTTCTCACCTTTTATAATCCTTTCCCTTAAGTGTAGCCAAGATCTGTGACTTGACTCTAGCCATTAGAACATGGCAACTGTAATGGAATCTTGCAGATATAATTAATTGTTCATTTCAAGTTAATCAAAAAGGGATTAGTCTATGTAAGCCTGATTGAAGCAGGTGAAATCCTTAAAAGACGACTGAGCTCTCTCTGCAGGGAAATTCTCCTTACTGGCCTCAGGAAGTAAAAAGCCATATTGGAGAGGTCTACCTGGCAAAGAACAAGGAACAGCCTTGCTATAGACTGAACATTTCTGTCCCCCTGGCTCCCAAATTAGTGTGTTAAATCTTAGTGTTAATGTAATTGTATTTGGAGGTGGAGACTTTGGGAAGTGATTACTCATGAAGGCGGAACCCTCATGAATGGGATTAGTGCCCTCACAAAGGAGTCCTGAGAGAGCCCCCATGGCCCTGTGCAGTACGAAGAAACAGGAGGAAGACCACCATCCATGAACCAGGAAGCAGGCCCTCACTGGACACTGAATCTGAGAGTGCCTTGAATTTGGACTTCCCAGCCTCCAGAATTGTGAGAGACAATACAATAAGATAGTTTAGCAAGATAGGTGAATCTAAGCTCAATATGCAAAATAATTTTATTCCTATATCCTAGCAACAGGAAATGAAATTGATTTTTTAAAATAATATTTATAATAGGATCAAAAGTATCAAATAACTGGGAATAAATCTAAAAAATATCCACAAGACCTTTATAGGAAATTTTTTAAACATTGGGAGTTAATCAATTAAAATCGTGTTTGGAAAACTCAGTATTATGAGAGAGAAAACACAAGCAGGGAGAGCAGCAGGCAGAGGGAGAAGCAGGCTCTCCAATGAGCTTGGAGCCCAATGCGAGACTCAATCCCAGAACCCTGGGATCATGACCTGAACCACCCAAGCATCCCTGATCTGAATTTTATCATAAGGAAACATAAGAAAAACCTGCACTGAAAGACATTCTACATTACTGGAATTAACTCTTCGAAAGACTAAAAGTCATGAAAATCCAGGAGAGACTGACTAAGGAACTGTTCAAAACTGAAAGACTAAGAGACACAACATCTGAATTAAATATATGGCTCTGAACAGGACCTTCCTTGCTGTAAAGATAGTACAGACAAGTGGCAAAACTTTAAAAAAGCATGAGGATTAAATGATTAAATGATAGAACGTATAGTGTGCTTAGGTGGCTCCGTCGGTTAAGCAACTGCCTTGGGCTCACGTCATGATCCCAGGGTCCTGGGATGGTGTTTTGTATTAATCTCTGTTTTCAGCAGGGAGCTTGCTTCTCCATCTCCCTCTGCCTGCCACTCTGCCAACTTGTGCTCTCACTGTCTCTCTCTCTCTGTGTCAAATAAATAAATGAAATCTTAAAAAAAATGTATAGTTGACACAGTTTGAATGGGTGCATTTGTATTCAGATTTTTTCAATAAATACATGACAGTACTGTAAGTGTATTTTCTCTTCCTTATGATTTTTTAAAAGATTTTCATTTATTTATTTATTTATTTATTTATATGACAGAGAGAGAGACAGAGATCACAAGTAGGCAGAGAGTCAGGCAGAGAGAGGGAGGAGGAAGCAGGCTCTCTGCTGAGCAGAGAGTACAATGTGGGGCTCGATCCCAGGACCCTGGAATCATGACCTGAGTCGAAGGCAGAGGCTTTAACCCACTGAGCCGCCCAGGCTTCCCCTCTTCCTTATGATTTTAATAACATTTTCTTTTTTCTAGCTTACTTTATTGTAAAAATATAGTATGGAATACATATAACATATAAAACAGAAGTTAATTGTTTTTGTACAAGTAAGTTTTCTGGTCAACAGCAGACTATTAGTACTCAAGTGCTTGGGGAGTCAAAAGTTATTCACATATTTCTAACTACAAAGGGTCAGTGCCCTTAACCCCTGCATTATTCAAGGGTCAACTGTATTTGAATTAATTGTCTGATTGTCAAAGTTGTACAGTAGTTATGTGGAATGTACTGACTTGTAGGATATAAATGCTATGGGAATCAGGCATAATTTAACAATTGTCTTGCAAATGGTTCTGGGGTAAAAGTTCTTTTTTTTCTTCTAATGTTAAGACTGTTCTCAAAAAGTAAATAAAAAATAAACAGAAAAGGTGAAAAGCCTTAGGCAAATCTTATTTCACCATGAGGGAAGAGCTATGAATCACTATTTATTTATTTATCCATTTATTTTCTTTTCTAAAGATTTTTCTTATTTATTTGACACAGAGAGAGAGAGATCACAAGTAGGCAGAGAGGTAGATGGAGAGAGAGATGGAAGCAGGCTCCCCTCTGAGCAGAGCACCTTATGTGGGGCTCAATCCCAGGATCATGAAACCATGATCTGAGCTGAAGGCAGAGGCCCAACCCACTGAGCCACCCAGGCGCCCCAGAATCAGTATTTAAAACTAAAATCATACATAGGTTTTATGGCACTATAAAAATTAGAATACATGCAAACATTGACAATAAACATAGCAGCAATATATCAAAATAATGTCTGTCTAAATATCTAGGTTCATATGTAGTAATAAAAATTGGGAAATACCAAAAAGTTATCAATTAACATGACTGAAGTATTCATGAAGTCTTGGTTGGTTGGGTGCTGTTTAGAAAGCTGGTATTTGGGCAGCCTGGAGCATGTAAAACCCATAAGGCTGATTTCCATATAAAAAAATCTGCTTAAAAGTTAATTAGCTGCCAAGAAACATAGCTCCAAATATTATATAAACTTTCCTTACACACATGATCCAGAAATATTTTCCTTTAGTAAAGATTTTTTGCACATCATCCATTTAATAGAAAACAAGTAAAATGTTGTATAAACATCTGGTAAATAAATTTTTACTATTTATATTTCAGATGCTTTACTTTTTCTTCAGAAACTGTGAGTAACCTCTGTATGATTTCAGTACGTCGTCACAATTTATATGTCTTTCAAAAGTAGATTCTAAAGAGGTGGCCCCACCAGATGAGCCTGATGCAAGGTAGGAGGTGTGGCGTGGAGAAGTGAATCCAAGGTGATTTATGGGAAGATAAACTGTTGGTGGGGGGAGGGGCATAAACCACCTATCAGAAAGTGATAGAGCAGTGGCGTGCAAACTGGAATTTTTATAAGTCCAATCTGGTGAGGGACATCCCTGCTTGAAAAGCACTCAGGTGGAGAAGTAGGTCGGAATCCTAGGTAGAACTGCCTGATCTCAGGATCCCCGAGGTCACAGAAAGAATGGGGTGCCTGAGTATGGGAGAGTTCCCAGGTGTTTCAGCAGGGAAGCCAGCTGCAATCAAAGAGCAGAGGAGGGGGCTTTCAGCTCAGTGTTGCCATTAACCACAAACCCCATCCCATTGGGTAACGGCTCTTAGAGCAGGGGCCCAACACACAGAAAATCCAGGGCAAAACCTCCCTCCCTCCCCCTGGAGGAGCGGCATGAATGCATGCCACAGGAGACTGCAAAGTTTGGAAACTCCAAAGGGGGTTGCATGGCTGAAATAAAAATGCTCAAAGGCTGGGCATATACAGAGTGCATACAGAAACCAGGGAGACAAGAGTGATTGACAGCTTTGCTGTGAGGGCACACTGAAGAGTGGAGGGTGCCTGCTTTCAGCTCTGGGCTGGACACTGGGAGGCTCACATTTTCATTCTAATCCTCTCAAGCACTGCAAAAGCCACAAAGGGGAATCTGGAAACCCTTACTTAGCCTGGCCCCCTTGCAAGGGCAGTGCAATACCACCAGGGCAAATACCTCTGAGAATCAGTTCAAGCTCAAAGGCCCCTCCCCCAGAAAATCAGCAAGAACTTCCTGCTAGGATCAAGTTTAACCAATCACAGAGAATTGCAAAACTCTAGTGCTGGAGGAAAATATTATATAGAACCCATGGCTCCTTAACCTTTCAAGTTTAATTTTCTTTTTCTTTTTCCATTTCAACCAATTTCTAATTTTATCTACTCGGGTTTTTTAAACTTTTTTAATTTCAATTTTTATAGTTACATTCTATCCTTTCGTAGTGTTTAACGTTATTTTTGCATATATATATATATTTTTTTCTTTCTTAACAATTTTGGGATGCAGTTCCCTCCAGCAAACAGACCAAAATGTACCCAGAATCTAGTGTATTGCTCTGTTCTCATCATCTGTCTGATTATATTCTTTCTCTTTTTAAATATTTGTTTTATTTACTTATTTATTTTGGTTTCTGGTCTCTTCTCATTGGTTTAAGATTATATTTCTCCGGGGTTGTTGTTATTTTAGTATTTTGTTCTCTCATTTTCTATTCTTCTCTAGACAGAATGACTAGATGGAAAAACTCACCTGAAATAAGAGAACAGGAGGTACTACTGACTGGCAGGGACCCAATCAGTATGGATATAAGTAAGATGGCAGAATTAGAGTTTGGAATAACAACTATAAAAATACTAGCTGGGCTTAAACAAAGCACAAGACACTGGAGAATCCCTTTCTGCAGAAATAAAAGAACAAAAATATTACCAAGTTGAAATCAAAAGGTTATTAAGGAGATGCAATTAAAAAAAAAAGTGGAGGCTCTACCTCCGGAAACAGTTTGGAGGTTCCTCAAGAAGTTAAAAATATGACCTTGTAATTCTACTGCAAAGTATTTACCCCAAAGATGCAAACATACTGATCTGAAGGGCACCTGGACACCAATGTTTATAGAAGCAATCTCCACAATAGCCAAACTGTGGAAAGAGCCCAAATGTCCATCAACAGATGAATGAATAAAGAAGATGTGGTGTATATATAAATACAATGGAATATTACGAAGCCACCAAAATGGATGAACTCTTACCGTTTACATTGATGTGGATGGAAATGGAAGGTACTATACTAAGACAAATAAGTCAATCACAGAAAGACAATTATCATATTGTTTCATACATATGGGGAATGTAAGAAAGAGTGCATAGAATCATAAGGGAAGGGAGGAAACACTAAATAGAAGAAATCAAAGAGGGAGACAAATCATGAGAGACTCTTAACTATAGGAAAAAAACAGACGTTTGCTGAAGAGGAGGTGGGATGGGGTGAGGTAATTGGGTGATGGGCATGAATCAGGGCATGTAATGTGTAGAGAACTTGGTATTATATACAACTGATGGTTAACTGAACACTATATCTGAAACTGATATATCATGTATCAGCTAATTGAATAGAAATTTTAAAAAATTCATCACGTACATAATGGGTAATGGTGAAATAAAACACTACTTATCTTTTACAGACTTACTGAGCTGTAATTAACTAATAAATATTAACTGTTTCAAATTTTAGAAATTGGAGGCTCTAACTGCTAGGCTAAATGACACAGAAAGGAGAAGTAGTGACATAGAAGACAGAATGATGGAGAATAAAGAAGTTGAGAAAAAAGAGAGATAAACAATTATTGGATCACGAGGGGAGAATTCAAGACATAAGTGATACCATAAAGCAAAACAATATTAGAATAACTGGAATCCCAGAAGAGGAGGAAAGGAGGTGTGGCAGAAGGTATATCTGAGAAATTATAGCAGAGAACCTCCATAATCTGGGGAAGGAAAAAGGCATTCAAATCCAGGAGGCACAGAGACCCCCCTTCAACATCAATAAGAATAGGCCAACACCTCGACATATAGTAGTGAAGCTTGCAAATTTCAGAGACAAAGAGAAAAATCCAGAAAGCAGCTCAGGACATGCCAGAAAGGACTGGCATGGTACAGTCAGGGTGCTAAACCAGAACAATATGCAGCCAGGAATACTTTATTCAGCAAGGCTGTCATTCAAAATAGAAGGGGAGATAAAGAATTTCCAGGACAAACAGAAACTAAAAAATTTGTGACCACCAAACCAGCCCTGCAAGAAATACTAAAGGGGATCCTTTAAGCAAAGAGAGAGCCCCAAAGTGAGATAGACTAGAAAGGAAACGAGACAATATACAGAAACAATGACATTACAGGTAATACAATGGCACTTGATTCATATCTTTTGATAGTTACCCTGAAAGTCAATGGGCCACATTCCCCAAGCAAAAGACATAGGGTATCATTGGATAAAAAAGCAAGACCCATCAATATGCTATCTGCAAGAGACTCATTTTAGACCCAAGGACACCTCCAGATTGAAAGTGAGGGGGTGGAAAAACCATTTACCATGCTAATGGACATCAAAAGAAAGCCGGGGTGGCAATCCTTCTATCAGACAAATTAGATTTTAAGCCAAAGGACATCATAAGAGATTTAGAAAGAGACTATCATAGTTAAAGGGTCTCTCCAAAAAGAAGATCTAACAATTGTCAAGGTTTATGCCCCTAACATGGGAGCAGTCAATTACATAAGCCAACTAATAACAAAATTAAAGAAACACATCGAGCATGATACTATAAATAGTAGGGGACTTTTACACCTCACTCACTGCAATGGACAGATAATCTAAGCAGAAGATCGACAAGGACACAAGGGCTTTGAATGACACACTGGACCAGACAGACTTCACAGATATATTCAGAACACTCTATCTCAAAGCCACAGAATACATATTCTTCTCCAGGGCACATGGAACTTTCTCCAGAAGAGATCACATACTGGGTCACAAATCAGGTCTCAACCGGTACCAAAAATTTGGGTTCATTCCCTGCATATTTCCAGACCACAGTCCCTTCAAACTTGAACTCGATCACAATAGGAAATTTGGGAAGACCTCAAATACACGGAGGCTAAAGAGCATCCGCCTAAAGAATGAATGGGTCAACCAGGAAATTAACGAACAAGTAAAAGAATTCATGGAAACAAAGGAAAATGAAAACACAGCCGTTCAAAATCTTTGGGATGCAGCCAAGGCAGTCCCGAAGAGGGAAGTATAGAGCAATACAAGCCTTTCTCAAGAAACAAAAAAGGTCCTAAATACACCACCTAACCTTCCCCCTAAAGGACCTGGAGAAACAACAGCAAAGAAAGCCTAAATCCAGCAGGAGAAGAGAATTAATAATGACCAGAGCAGAAATCAATGAAATACAAACCGAAAGTACAGTAGAACACAGCAACAAAACTAGGAGCTGGCTCTTTGAAAGAAGGAATAGGATCGATAAACCCCTGGCCAGACTTTGCAAAAAGAAAAGAGAAAGGACCCAAATTAATAAAATCATGAATGAAAGAAGAGAGATCACAACCAACACCAAGGAAACACAAACAATTTTAAGAATGTATAATGAACAGGTATTTGCCAACAAATTAGGCAATCTGGAAGAAATGGTAACAGAAAAACCTGAACAGACCCATAACCAGCAAGGAAACTGAAGCAGTCATCAAAAATCTCCCAACAAAGAAAACTCCAGGGCCAGATGGCTTCCCTGGAGAGTTCCACCAAACATTTAAACAGGAATTAACACCTATTCTTCTGAAGCTGTCTCCAAAAATAAAAATGGATGGAAAACTTCCAAACTCTTTCTATGAGGCCAGCATTACCTTGATCCCAAAACCAGACAAAGACCCCACCAAAAAGGAGAATTACAGACCAATACTGCTGATGAACACGGATGCAAAAATCCCCACCAAGGTACTAGCCAACAGGATCCAACAGTACATTAAAAGGATTATTCACCATGACCAAGTGGGATTTATTCCTGGTCTGCAAGGGTGGTTCAACATCCCCAAATCAATCACTGTGACACAATATGTTAATAAAAGAAAGGACAAGAACCATATGAGGCTCTCAATAGATCTAGAAAAACCATCTGACAAAGTACAGCATCCCTTCTTGATTAAAACTCTTCATGGTGCAGGGATAGAGGGAACATACATCAATATCATAAAAGCCATCGACAAAAAGCCCACAGCGAGTATCATTTTCAATGGGGAAAAACTGAAAGCTTCACCCCTAAGGTCAGGAAAACGGCAGGGATTGCTACTCTCACCACTGTTGTTCAACATAGTACTAGAAGTCCTATCCTCAGCAATCAGACAACAAAAAGAAATAAAGGCATCTGAATCAGCAAGAAGTCAAACTCTCACTCTTCACAGATGATGTGATACTCTATGTGGAAAACCCAAAAGACTCCACCCTAAAATTGTTAGAAGTCCTACAGGAATTCAGCAAAGTGGCAGGATATAAAATCAATGCACAGAAATCAGTTGCATTTCTATACACCAACAATGAGTTAGAAGAAATAGAAATTAAGGAGTCAAACCCATTTACAATTGCACCAAAAACCATTAAGATACCTAGGAATAAACCCAACCAAAGAGGCAAGGGATCAGCACTCTGAAAACTATGGAACACTCATGAGAGAAACTGAGGAAGACCCAAAGAAATGGAAAAACCTTCCATGCTCATGGATTGGAAGAACAAATACTGTTAAAATGTCTATGCTTCCCAGAGCAATCTATACATTCAACACAATCCCTATCAAAATACCATCAACATTTTTTCAGAGCTGGTACAAATAATCCTAAGATTTGTATGGAACCAGGAAAGACCTCAAATAGCCAAAGGAATGTTGAAAAAGAAAACCAAAGCTGGTGGCATCACAATTCCGGACTTCAAGCTCTATGACAAAGCTCTCATCATCAAGACAGTATGGTATTGGCACAAAAACACACACATAGATCAATGGAACTGAATAGAGAGCCCAGAAGTGGACCCTCGACTCTATGGTCAACTAATCTGTGACAAAGCAGGAAAGAATGTCCAAAAAATGTCCAATGGAACAAAAGACAGTCATTCCAACAAATGGTGTTGGGAAAACTGGACAGCCACAAGCAAGAAGAATGAAACTGGACCATCTTCTTACACCACACACAAAAATAAGATTCAAAATGGATGTAAGACCTACATGTGAGACAGGACCCATCAAAATCCTAGAACAGAACACAGGTTGTATTCTCTCTGACTTCGGCCAAAGCAACTTCTTGCTAGACACGTCTCCAAAGGCAAGGGAAACAAAGACTTCATCAAGATAAAGAGGTTTTGCATAGCAAAGAAAGCAACTGACAACACTAAAAGATGATCTACAGAATGGAAAATGATATTTGCAATTGACATATCAGATAAGGGGCTAGTATCCAAAATCTATAAAGAACTTATCAAACTCAACGCCCAAAGAACAAACAATCCAGTCAAGAAATGGGTAGAAGAAATGAACAGACATTTCTCCAAAGAAGTCACACAAATGGGCAACAGACGCGAAAAAAATGCTCAACATCACTTGGCATCAGGGAAATAAATACAAAAGCACAATGAGATATCACCTCACACCTGTCAGAATGGCTAAAATGAACAAGTCAGGAAACAGCAGATGTTGTCAGGCATGCAGAGAAAGCAGAACCCTCTTACACTGGTGGGAATGTAAGCTGGTGCAACCACTCTGGAAAACAGTAGGGTGGTTCCTCAAAGAGCTGAAAATAGAGCTACCCAATGACCCGGCAATTGCACTACTATGGATTTACCCCAAAGATATAAATATATTGATCCAAAGGGGCACCTGAACCCCAATGTTTATACCAGCAATTTTATTGATTTATTTATTTGAGACAGAATGAGAGATGGGGGAAGAGGCAGAGGGGGAGGAAGTAGCAGACTCCCCACTTAGCAGACAGCCTGAAGTGGGGCTCTAGCCCAGGACCCAGGAATCATGAGCTAAGCTGAAGGCAGTCACTTAACCAACTAAAGCCACCCAGGCAACCCTCAGTACCCCACATTAGACCCCATTTGGGGTATTCAGTGAGAGGATAACTTCCATGAGAAAGGTATAAGTAAGAAAATTCTAGATGGGGATATTTGTAATATACAGCTGACCCTTGACCAACATGGATTTGAATGATGCAGGTCTACTCCACTTACACATGGACTTTTTTGATACTGTATTTTAGTGTATTTTCTCCTATGTTTTTCTCATTAACATTTTTTTCTCTAGCTTTATTGTGAGAATATAGTATATAATACATGTAATGAATGTTACTGAACTATTTATGTTATCAGTAAACCTTCAGTCATCAGTAGGCTATTAGTAGTTTAGTTTTTTAGATTCCATGCAGAAGTGAAATCATATGGTATATGCCTTTCTCTGCATTATTTCACTTAGCATAATACTAGGTCTATCAATGTTGTCACAAATGGCAAGATCCCATTCTTTTATTCTTTTTTATAGCTGAATAAATATTTCATTGTATATCACACATCTTCTTTATCTGTTCATCTATTGATGGACACTGGGGTTGCTTCCATACTTTGGTTATTGTAAATAATGTTTCAAAAAACATAGGGGTGCATATAACTTTTCAAATTAGTGTTTTCATTTTCTTTGGGTAAATACCCAGTAGTGGAATTACTGAATGGTACTGCATTTCTATTTTTAATTTTTTGAGGAATCATAACACTTTTTGACAATAACATTATATTCAGGCCTTATAAAATTAATAATCTGACAACATTACTAGACAGCCTTGTAAAACTAATAACTCAATACCACTTGATGGGAGAAACTTTTATTGAAGCAATTTTATAATACCATTAATAAATACTATGTAAAATATAAAACACTTTTTTATATGACATGACTTAAGGAATTACCAATGTGATGTTACTGTCTTTTACCCAAGAGCTTTTCCTAAGTATTTACTTCTGTGACTTTTATTTCCAGGTGAGAACTGTGTTTAGATGGTAGAAATAGCTAGAAGTCCACTAATAAGGAGAATGCATTTGCAATTTTATTTATATTTTTCCATTTATCAAAAAAATAGGAGGGTGAGAAAATTATACACAGAAAAACAATATGCAATGTATCAGCAAATTTTAATTCAAAGAATTATTAACTAGGATTTTCTCATAACTGTTAGTTTTCAAACTATGGCTCATAGAAATCTAAGGTTCCACTGGGACACAGCAGGATTGAGGGACAAGGAAGTCTACAGGTGTAGTCTCATCTCTCCTTTAGCTAAACAGCTCTACTTGTCTCTGTTTTATATAATATAGTTAAATGCAAAAAAAAAAAAAAAGTTAGTTCTATTCTTTGGAAAAAAAAAATTTTCCCCAGAGGTATAAAAGTCACTAACTTAGTCAAAGTCCTTAATTTTACATAAGAGACAAAAAGGCCTCAGAGAGATTGTAGTTTGCCTGAGGTCAAAATACCACCTAGTTGCAGGCCAGGAATTTGCTTTAGGTCTTACTGAGCTTAGAGTTCTATGCCAGTTACTTCCTCATATTCAGGAAAAATACATGCATTTTTAACTAGAACTCAGAGAAAATGAATACATAAAACTTTGTCATGTGGCTCAATAAAGTTAAGGCATTAGGCAGAAAACAGCTTTCTAACTAAACTATAAATTTTTATAGTCATGAACAAAAATAAAGGAAGAGAAGTTATCTTAACTCCTATTAGTAACAGTCAATATACTCAATTTATAAGCACAATTTTTTTTAACTTGAAGGGACAGGGAACTTGAAGGAGAAAATCGTTAGTTGAACCAAAGAACCTGAACCTGAGGAAATTCTTCCTTGAAAGAATTATTCATTTCCTTCAAATAAAACTTGGTTTATCAAAATCAATGAACAAATGAGTTACCTATGTTGTGAGTTATTTATAGCGAAATTTAAAACACTGAACAGATTTCTCTTTGCCATCTAGCCTCTCCATTAGTTCATATGTACAAAAGACACAATTAACTTTAATTATAAATTAAATTCACTCAGAAATTACAGGTAAATCTTCATTTCCATGTGAGAACATTTCTCTACCTTCTTCGTGACAGGAAAGGAGATTTACCTAGTGGGTGAATTTGGGAGAAGGCACTCAGCAGTGCCTATGTGCTTCCAGATCTCTTCTTTGAAAAGCTATGTCTGCCATAGTAACATGAATCAAGGTCTGCTTTCATCTTTGTAGGTTGGGCATCAAACACCTCTTCCTTCCATTTACAACTGTGTGTGGAAGTGCCTAATTTGAAATAAAGCATTAGGAAGTTTTCTGTGGCTACATACCTAAGCCACATCCTCCAATTTGCTAGTATGTATTAAAGTCACTAGGCTTATCTCCAACTGCCTGACTCCTGTGTCCTCAACTCAGAAAAAGAAGAGCAATGTCATCTGCCACCTACTCCACCACAGTTCCAACAAGAAAAATGATCAGACAATACTTAGAAAGGGTTTCTTCTTCCTTGACTTGATACCTAACATTCATTGTTCAAAGCAACATACTTTAAAGAGGGAAAAAGTTGAAAAGAACAATTGCAGAAATAAACTCAGAAAGTCAGACAAAATGAGGAGATAGAGGAATATGTTCCAAACGAAAAAACAATACGACACTTCAGAAAAATAACTAAATGAAACAGAGATAAGTAATCTATCTGATAAAAAGTTCAAAGTAATGGTCATAAAACGCTCAGCAAACTTGGGAGAAGAATGGATGGATTCAGTGAGAACTTCAACAAAGAGAAAATATAAAGAAGAACGAATCAGAGCTGAAAAATACAATAACTGAAATGAAAAATACACGAGAGGGAATCAACAGCAGATTAAAAGCTGCAGACGAACAGATCAGTGATCTACAAGACAGGGTAGCAGAAATCATCCAAGACAAAAAACAAAAAGATAAAAGAATTTTCAAAATGAGGACAGGTTAAGGAACCTCCTAGGATCAAGCCCCACACCAGGCCCCATGCTCAGGGAGTCTGCTTCTCCCTCTCTCTGTGGCCCTCCCCTCCCATCTGTGTTCTCTCTCACTTGCTCTCAAAAATAGATTGAAAGAAAGAAAGAAAGGAAGAAAGAAAGAAGAAAGAAAGAAAAGGCCATAACTAGAAATAAGGAAATTATGAAAGAAAGAGTTTTATTGGTAAAAGCAAACATACAATAAAAGTAATAAATCAATCACTTTATAAAGCCAGTATGAATGTTAAAAGACAAAAGTAGTAACAACAATTATATCTACAGTAATTAGTTCAGGGATACACAAAATAAAAAGATGTAAACTAAGACATCAAATACATAAAACAAGGTCGGTGGAAAAATGTAGTGTTTTTAAAATGTGTTTGAACTTAAGTAACCATCAACTTAAAATAGAATTCATGGGATACACATGGGATGTTATATATGAACTTCATTGTGATCACAAAAATCTATAATATACAAAAAAGAAAAAGAAAGGCAACCAAGCATAACACTAAAGAAAGTCCTCAAATTAGAAGGGAAGAGAGCAAGACAATAAGGAAACCAAATAAAAGAACAAGATTGAGGCCTCATTTACCATGAGCCTATGCTACCTTTGTCTACATTAGTAAGACCATGAATATACCTTCAAAACCATAAACCTATGTACATTGATTGAAATGGATATTTTAATAACAATGATACACAATGGAAACTAGCTGCTACTTAAAGACTCCCTATTATTCCCATTTTAGTCATCAATCATTCAAGTGATGGCAAGGTCGATATACGTGAACTTCATTTGAAAAATTCCAATTGTGGGGCACCTGGGTGGCTCAGTCAGTTAAGGATCTGATCTTGACTTTGGTTCAGGTCATGATCTCAGGATTGTTGAGACTGAGCCCTGCATCAGGCTCTGCACTGAGTATGGAGCCTGCTTACCCTCTGCACCTCACCCCCCACCACCAGCTTGCACACACGCTCTCTCACCCTCTTTCTCTCTCTCAAAAAAAAAAAGAATCCAGTATTTGCTTGATTTAGCGATTTAGAAAATGCTCTACAATTGCTCAGCAAGACATTTTGTAAAAATTGAAATAGAAGTGTTATAAGTTTTAATAAATGCTCCAAGTAAGATAACAATTAAGGATGTACTCACAGGTAAAAAAAAATGACAACAATTACAACTTAAAAAGAAAAATTAATCTCTTTAGCATTACAAGTTTATTTAAATCATAAAAAGGACTTATCATGGATTCTTTTAAATAATAAATATCCATATGTGATTAAGTGTTTGGATTCTTGTTGTTCAATTATACATAGGGGTGGGAAAAATGGGTAACAGCGAACTTTAAAATTGTTATGAACCACTGCCAACCAGGCAATTAGTCAAAGCATCTAAGTATAGATTTCATTAGTGAGCAATAATATTTACTTTCTAAAATTGAATTTAGATGTAGGTTTTCAAGAAATTTAAAATGTGTCCGTTTTGGGGTGCCTGGGTAACTCAGTCAAGTGTCTGGCTCTTGTTTTTGGCTCAGGTTCTGATCTTAGGGGTGTGAGACTGGGCCCCATGTAGGGTTCCACACTCAGCAGGAAGTCTGCTTCAGAGTCTCACACTCTTTCCCCCTCTTGTACACTCTCTCTCTAAAATAAATAAAATCTTGAAAAAATAATAAAATATGTCAGTTTAGTTACATTTATCGAATAAAGGTAATAATAGGTAACTCTTGAAAGTAAGAGCTCCAGGAACTAAGAAAAAAAATCAAAATTTCTCTCTCATTTCTTTATTAGCACAAATAATTATGACTTTTACTTAGTCTGTATTAGTTAGCTAAACAACTCAGAATTTTACCAAATTAAAAACAAAAATTATATCAGAAATATGAAACCCAAGGTAAAAAAGGATGGATAATATAACTAACCTTGGTCAAGAAAGGCCCGATGTCATTACTTGAACGCCGTGAGTTTGAGGTATGAATCACCACATCTTCTCTTAGAGCAACATTTCTATTGAATAGTGAACTATTATTATTAACATTTCTACCATAAGGCAGATCAAGGGCTGCCTCATATTAATAGTGTCAGGCAAAGTTTGCTTCTGCTGCTTCTCCACCAGAAGTTTGGTACTGGTCTCTGCCAGCCTCTCACTAGTCCTGTTCAGATTACAAAACACAATGCTTAGTATTTCATTTCTCCCCAAATCAGTCCTAAATTACTTTCATTTTTTTAAGTTTCCATAATAGTAAACAGAATGTGCCGTTAAATAGTGTTTTAACATGCTAAATGTGACAGAGCAGACGTACTATGTATAATTATAGGTTTAAAACTGTTCTAAAGAAGTACATATATTTCTAGGGTTCCTAACTAACAAGTAATTCAAATTAAGGAGGGAGAGAAATGGCTATCAGTGATGTCCATGGCTTAACAGGTAATACCCGCTGCCTTCTGGAATGGTTGTACTTCAAAGATTCTTGGGGATGCCATGACACATACTTATATTTAGTAAACCAGTTTAGAGCTGCAAAAATAAACCATCCTGGGGGGTCTGGGTGGCTCAGTCAGTTAACCATCTGCCTTCAGCTCAGGTCAGGACCCCAGAGTCCTGGAATTGAGCCCCACACTGGGCTCCCTGCTCAGCGGGAAGCCTGCTTCTCCCTCACCCTCTGCCTGCTGCTCCCCTCTGCTTGTGCTCACTTGCTCTCTCTGTCAAATAGATATGTAAAATCTCTAAAGGAAAATACAAATAAAAAAACATCCCTCAAAGACATTTTTCAAGCATTGGCTTTCACCACTCTTGCACACTTCACACATTACCTCAGAGAAATTGGGCATTTGGCACTGAGGAATAATTTAGACGAACAACTGCTAGGGGAGAAGTAGATGGCAGAGTTGTGATCAGAAAGAACTGAAACAGCTCCAGAGGCAATTAGGTTATAACACAGATACCAGGGTAGTGGAGGTGGAATCTGCCCTTTCCGTCTGGACCTTTTGGGTTAAAGATGCACTCTTCCAAAAATAAACTAACATTAATAAATAAATATTAATAAACTCATTTCTATTTAGGATAATTCTGACAATTTTATAATAATATGCTGTCTAAATTATAAACCTTCAAACAATTAGTTTAAAGTTTGGGGAGTTTGTTAAGAAAAAACAAACAGACAGAAAAATGGGTGACAAAAAGAGTTAATAAGATACATAATTTATATAGCAGAAATTGGTCTCCATTAAAGTGGGAAGTAATAAATGTTAAGATTAATTTTTTTAAATTTTTAAAAATTTATTCGTTTGGGAGAGATACGGAGAGACAGCACAAGCAGGGGGAGAGGCAGAGGGAGAGGGAGAAGCAGACTCCCTGCTGAGCTGGGAGCCTGACATGGGACTCGATCCCAGGACCTGGAGATCATGACCTGAGCCGAAGGCAGACACTTAACCATCTGAGCCACCCAGGTGCCCCTAAGATTAATTTAATAATGACAAACAGTGCTAATGAGAAGAAGCCCATAACTAGAAGCAAGACCTAAGAAGTTTTTCTTTGTGTTTTGCCCCATTTAGGATGTCATTACCTGTTCATTTTGTTTTTTAATTTATTTGACAGAAAGAGATCACAAGTAGGCAGAGAGGCAAGCAGTGTGAGAGAGGGGGAAGCAAGCTCGCCGCTGAGCACAGAGCCCGATGCGGGGCTCGATCCCAGGACCCTGGGATCATGACCTGAGCCGAAGGCAGAGGCTTTAACCCACTGAGTCACCCAGGCACCCAAACCTGTGCATTTTTTATATATGACCTTTATTATGTTGAAGTATGTTCCTTCTAAACCTACTTTTTGAGGTTTTTTTAATCATGAATGGATGTTGTGGTTTTTTATCATGAATGGATGTTGCACTTTGTCAAATGCTTTTTTTTTTTAAGATTTTATTTATTTATTTGACAGAGATCACAAGTAGGCAGAGAGGCAGGCAGAGAGAGGGGGTGGGGGGAAGCAGGCTCCCCGCCGAGCAGGGAGCTTGATGCAGGGCTAGATCCCTCGATGTCGGAATCATGACCTGAGCCACCCAGGTGCCCCTCAAATGCTTTTTCTACATCTTTTGAAATGATTAGATGATTCTTCTCCTTTTATTAATTTGGTGTATCACAATGATTGATTTGCTGATATTAAAACACCCCATAACCTAGGAATAAATCCCATTTGATCATGGTGATGATTTTTTTAATGTATTGTTGGATTCAGTTTGCGAGTATTTTGTTGAGGATTTTTGCATCCATGTTCACCAAAAATACTGGCTTAGAGTTCTTTTTGTGGCGTCTTTGTCTTATTTTGGTATCAGCGTAATACTGGCCTCATACAATGAATTTGGAGTTTTTCCTTCCTTTTCTGTTTTTTGGAATAGTTTGAGAATAGGTACTAACTCTTCCTTTAAATGCTCGGTAGAATTTGCCTCTGGTCCTGGACTTGTGTTTCTTCATAGTTTTTTGATTAATGATTCAATTTCTTTGCTGGTTTCAGTCTGTTCAAATTTTCTATTCTTGTTTCAGTTCTGGTAATTTATATGTTTCTGGGAATTTATCCATTTCTTCTACATTGTCCAAATTGCTGGCATATAGTTGTTCATAATATTCTTTTATAATTGTCTGCATTTCTGTGGTGTTGGTTGTTATTTCTCTTCTCTCATCTGTGATATTATTTTGGTCCTTCTTCTCTTCTTTCTGATAACTCTGGCTAAAGCCTTATTGGTTTTATTAATTTTTTTAAAAAACCAGCTCCTGGTTTCATTGATATCTCCTATTTTTGTCTTTTTAAAGTTTCTATAGTGTTTACTTCTGCTCTAATTTAAAAAAAAATTATTTGAGAGAGAGAGAAAGTGGGGAGAGGGTCAAATGTAGAGGGAGTGAGAGAACCCTCAAGTAGACTCCCTGCTGAGCACAGAGCCAGAAGCAGGGCTCAATCCCAGGACTCTGAGATCATGACCTGAGCTGAAATCAAGAGTCTGCTGCTTAACCAACTGAGCCACCTACTACTACTACTGCTCTAATTTTTATTATCTCCTTCCTTCTGCTGACTTTAGGCTTCATTTGTTGTTCTTTTTCTAGCTTCTTTAGGTGAAGGTAAGGTTGTTGTAGATTTTTCTTATTTCTTGAGGTAGGCCTGTATTGCTATATACCTCACTCTTAGAACCATATTTACTGTATCTCAAAAGTTTGGGCAATTGTGTTTTCATTTTCACTTGCTTCCATGTATTTTTTTTTAATTTATTCTTTTATTACTTTGTTGGTCCATTCATTATTTAGTAGAATGTTACTTAACCAACATGTATTTGTGGTCTTTCACATTGTTTCCTGTGGCTGACTTCTAATTTAATAGTATTATGATCAGAAAAGGTGCATGGTATGACTTCAATCTTCTTGTATTTATTAAGACCGGTTTTGTGGGTATTATGGAGGGCACGTATTGCATGGAGCACTGGGTGTGGTGCATAAACAATGAATTTGGGAACACTGAAAAAAAATAAAATTAAATTTAAAAAGAAAGACTTGTTTTGTGGCCTAATATGTGATCTATTCTACAGAATGTTCCAGAATGTATATTCTGTTGTTTGAGGATGGAATATTTTGAATATATCTGCTTAGTCCACCTAGTCCAGTACATCATATAAAGCCACTGTTTCCTTGTTGACTTTCTGATCTGTCCATTGATGTAAGCAGTGTGTTAAATTACCTAAATATTGATTATTTTTTTCTTGCTTCCTTTTTTCTTTTTTTCTTACACATTTTATTTTATTTTATTTTTATTTATTTTTATTTTTTATTTCTTTTCAGCATAACAGTATTCATTGTTTTTGCACCACACCCAGTGCTCCATACAATCCGTGCCCTCCCTAATACCCACCACCAGGCTCCCCCAACCTCCCGCCCCCCACCCCTTCAAAACCCTCAGGTTGTTTTTCAGAGTCCATAGTCTCTCATGGTTCAGCTCCCCTTCAATTTCCCTCAACTCCCTTCTCCTCTCCATCTACCCTTGCCCTCCATGTTATTTGTTATGCTCCACAAATAAGTGAAACCATAGGATAATTGGCTCTCTCTGCTTGACTTATTTCACTCAGCATAATCTCTTCCAGTCCTGTCCATGTTGCTACAAAAGTTGGGTATTCATCCTTTCTGACGGAGCATAATACTCCATAGTGTATATGGACCACATCTTTGTTATCCATTCATCCGTTGAAGGGCATCTTGGTTCTTTCCACAGTTTGGTGACCGTAGCCATTGCTGCTATAAACATTGGGGTACAGATGGCCCTTCTTTTCACTACATCTGTATCTTTGGGGTAAATACCCAGTAGTGCAATTGCACGGTCAGAGGGAAGCTCTATTTTTAACTTCTTGAGGAATCTCCACACTGTTCTCCAAAGTGGCTGCACCAGTTTGCATTCCCACCAACACTGTAACAGGGTTCCCCTTTCTCCACATCCTCTCCAACACATGTTGTTTCCTGTCTTGCTAATTTTGGCCATTCTAACTGGTGTACGGTGGTATCTCAATGTGGTTTTAATTTGAATCTCCCTGATGGCTAGTGATGATAAACATTTTTTTTTCATGTGTTTGATAGCCATTTGTATGTCTTCATTGGAGAAGTGTCTGTTCATATCTTCTGCCCATTTTTTGATATGATTATCTGTTTTGTGTGTGTTGAGTTTGAGGAGTTCTTTATAGATCCTGGATATCAACCTTTTGTCTGTACTGTCATTTGCAAATATCTTCTCCCATTCCGTGGGTTGCCTCTTTGTTTTGTTGACTGTTTCCTTTGCTGTGCAGAAGCTTTTGATCTTGATGAAGTCCTAAAAGTTCATTTTCACTTTTGTTTCCTTTGCCTTTGGAGACATATCTTGAGAGAAGTTGCTGTGGCTGATATCAAAGAGGTTACTGCCTATGTTCTCCTCGAGGATTCTGATGGATTCCTGTCTCACGTTGAGGTCTTTTATCCATTTCGAGTTTATCTTTGTGTACGGTGTAAGAGACTGGTCGAGTTTCATTCTTCTACATATAGCTGTCCAGTTTTCCCAGCACCATTTATTGAAGAGACTGTCTTTCTTCCACTGGATATTTTTTCCTGTTTTGTCAAAGATTATTTGACCATAGAGTTGAGGGTCCATATCTGGGCTCTCTACTCTGTTCCACTGGTCTATGTGTCTGTTTTTATGCCAGTACCATGATGTCTTGGTGATCACAGCTTTGTAGAAGAGCTTGAAATCAGGTAACGTGATGCCACCAGTTTTATTTTTGTTTTTCAACATTTCCTTAGCGATTCGGGGTCTCTTCTGATTCCATACAAATTTTAGGAGTATTTGCTCCAGCTCTTTGAAAAATACCGGTGGAATTTTGATCGGAATGGCATTAAAAGTATAGACTGCTCTAGGCAGTATACACATTTTAACAATGTTTATTCTTCTTCATAAAATCTATCTATGAAAGACCCACAGCAAATATCATCCTCAATGGGAAAAAGCTTGCAGCCTTCCCGTTGAGATCAGGAACACGACAAGGATGCCCACTCTCACCACTCTTGTTCAACATAGTATTAGAAGTCCTAGCAACAGCAATCAGACAACAAAGAGAAATAAAAGGTATCCGAATTGGCAAGGAAGAAGTCAAACTCTCTCTTCACAGATGACATGATTCTTTATATGGAAAACCCAAAAGACTCCACCCCCAAACTACTAGAACTCATACAGCAATTCAGTAACGTGGCAGGATACAAAGTCAATGTACAGAAATCAGTGGCTTTCTTATACATTAACAATCGAAATACAGAAAGAAAAATTAGAGAATCAATTCCATTTACTATAGCACCAAGAACCATAAGATACCTGGGAATAAACCTAACCAAAGAGGTAAAGGATCTGTACTCGAGAACTACAGAACACTCACGAAAGAAACTGAAGAAGAAACAAAAAGATGGAAGACCATTCCATGCTCTTGGATTGGAAGTATAAACTATTGATTATTTCTATTCCTTCCTAAAATATCTGAATTGTACAATGTCTTCATGGATACTTTTGCAATTAGGAATAAAAGCAATGAATTTCATTTAAAACATATATAATAAAATTAAAGGGCCCTAGTATTATTGTATTATTATCAATTAGTTCTTTTATGTTAGTCATTAACTGTTTTTTGTACTTGGGTGATCCCATGTTGGGTACATAAATATTTACAATAGATAGTTCTTCTTCCTGTCAGACTGTCCTCTTTATTATGTTATAGTGCTCTTGTCTCTTACTACAGTCGTTCTTTCAGACTCTATTTTGTCCAACATAAGTATTACTATTCTGGCTTTCTTTTGATATCCATTTGCAGGATACATGTTTTTTCCATCCCCTGACTTCCAATCTGCAGGTGTCCTTATGACAAAAATAAAACTCTTGCAAGCTGCTTATACATGGGTCTTGTTTTTTTTTCTTCTTCTTTTTTTTAATCCACTCTGACATCCTATGTCTTTTGATTGGAGCAATTACCCCATTTATATCCAAAGTAATTATTGATAGATATGTATTTGTCATTTTACTACTTGCTTTGTGGTTGTTTCTGAGGATTTTCTCTGATCATTTTTTGTGTCTTCGATGTTTTACTGGTTTTCTTTAGTGATATATTTGGATTTCTTCCTCCTCTTTGAGTGTTTTTCAGTGGTTTTGTTTCCTTTTTAGAGAGGGCATGAGTGGAGTGGGGAGAGGGAAAGAGAATCTTAAGCAGACTCCATGGCTGGAATAGAGTGCAGTGCAGGGCTCGATCTCATAACCCTGAGATTATGACCTGAGCTGAAATCAAGTCAGATACTTAACCAACTAAGCCACCCAGGCACCACTATTAGTGGATTTTGATATATAATTTGTATATAACCTCTTCTGCATATAGCAGTCTATATTAAGCTGCTGGTCTTTAAGTTTGAGTTCATGCTTTTCTCTTCTTCTCCCCATGCTTTAGGTGAGGTATTATATTTCATATCCTTTTTTTTCCTGAGTTCCTTAACTTGTTTTTTATATAAATGTTCATTTTTGCTACTTTTGTGTTTCCTGCCCTTATACTGTCACATTTGGTCTCTTCTTTCCACTCAAAGAGTCCCCTTTAATATTTCTTGTGGGGCTAGTTTAGTAGTCACAAACTCTTTTAGTTTTTAATCTGGGAAACTCTATCTCTCCTATTCTGAGTAATAGGCTTGCTGGATAGAGTATTCTTGGCTACAGATTTTTCCCACTCACCACGTTGAATAGATAATACCACTCCCTTCCGGCTTGCAAAGTTTCTGCTGAAAAAGTTCCTGCTAGCCTTAAGGGGTTTTCCCTGGAAGTTACAGACTTGCTTTCCTGTTTTTAAGATGTTTTCTTGATCAGTATATTTTGCAAATTCAGTTACAATAGGTCTTGGTGTTGGCCTACTATTGTTGATTTTGATAGTTTTCTGTGTCTCCTGGATCTTGATGTCTGTTGCCTTCCCTAGATTAGGGAAGTTTTCTGCTATTATTTCTAGAAACAACTTTTTTTACACCTTTTTTCTCTCTTCTACTGGGACTCCTATAACATGAATGTTATTACATTTGATGGAGTCACTGAGTTCCCTAGGTCTGGTCTCATTTTGCATAATTCTTCTTTCTCTCCCTTCTTTGGCTTCATTGCTTTCCATTACTTTGACTTCTAAGTTGTTAATTTGTTCCTCTGTTTTTTTCCAGCCTGCTGTTCATTGCATTAGGTGTGTTTCTTATCTCATTTATTCCACTCTTCATCTCTGATTCTTTTTTAGCTCTTTTATCTCTGTTGTAAGGGTCTCACTGATGTTGTCCGTTCTTTTCTCAAGTCCAGTGAGTATCCCTATGATCACTGCTTTAAATCCTCCATCAGGCATGATATTTACATCTGTCTCACTTCAATCTCTGGACCCATGGCCTTATCCTGTTCTTTTGTTTGAGATAAATTCCTCTGTTTTCTCATTTTATCTAAGTCTCTACCAGCTTCTCTGTGTTAAAAAAGCCAGTTACATCATCTGCTCCCGAAAGTAATGGACTTATGAAAAAAGACGTCATGTAGTGCCCAGGGTCTCGTGCTTAGGGGAGAATCTCTAGTGTGTGCTGCATGCACTCTGCTGTTGTGTTCTGGCTGCTCTGTCCTTCAGGCCAGACATCTGCAGAGGCTCTCCCTCACTGCTGTGGGCAGTGTTTAGTACCTGGCCTGAAGGTAGCAACTTTTAACTAGGTGTGCTCTGGTGTGCTTGTGAAATGAGACCTGTCACCACCTCCACTGGAACTGAGGCCCTCCCGAATCTGGTCAGATGTGGTGTGGGCAGGGGCTTGTTCTGATTTTCTGGGGGAAAGGCCTGCTGTGGTGGAACTGAGGCAAGAATGATTGAGCAGGGCAGTTCCACTGGAGTGCAAGGGGATGGTGCTCAGTGTAAGCAGATTAGGCAGCCAGTGTCAGAGCTGCCCTGTGTCCCACAGATGGCTCTGTGCTTGTGCTGAGGGGCACTGGACGGAAATGGTACAAGCTGGTTCCTTTGTTCCTAGAGAGGGGTCTCTGTGAACACTGCCTCTCAGGGAAATGCTCTGAGAAGACTGAGTAATTTCCCTACTGTATGCCCCAGACACTGTTCAGATCACTGTTTCCATGCTGTATGTTCCCAGGTGGTTTGCCTGCCTTCTCTCCAAGAGCAGCACAGTGCCCTACAGGCTCTATCCCAGCCAAACCCAGTGACTTTTAGAATTCCAGGTTTTAAGTCCCCCTAGTTGTAAGAACTCATGACATTATACTCCTCTCACTTTCCTGTGTAGTCAGTGGCTACAGGGAAACGTTCTCTTTCTGCAGTCCCATGTCTCACTCCTGCCCTTCTCCATGACCATGACTCCCTCTCCTCTGCAGTAGCCAGGATGTGTTTCTCTCCTAAACCACATCTATGTACTTCCTGCCTTCTTTGGTGTGGCCTCTTCTCTCTAATAGTGGACTTTGTTCTGTTAGTCTTCAGGGATTAGTTGAAACTAGGCTCCTCTTACTCTGCCACCATATTCTTTTCTCTTAAGATATTTTTCTAAGATTCCCTTCAATTACAAATTATTACAACTGGCAGAAACACCTTTTCAGAATTTCCCCTCAAGTTAGGGGAAAAGAAAAACTCGCAAGCAGAGAGACAATATGATTTGAAGTATAATAGCTGAAAAACTAGAAATAGTTTAATAACCAAAATTTGACCTTTTACCTGATCTCCATTAACTGAAATTCTAAAAGAAATAGGCATCTTTGAGTATTTTTTAACCAATCTAATACTCAATCTTTATTCTGCTTTCATCAGTGAGGAAACAAAGACAACATTATGAAATCATTCTTAATCTTTTCAGTAGAAAACCAAAGGTACTCTCCTTTGGCATTATTTTAATTGAATATAACTTCTCCTTTATTTTACTCCAAGCTTGTTTATGTGGGGAGGTAAGTAAGACCATCTCATCTTTATGTTGTGCCACAAAGCTTTCCCTATCATGCAAACAGGCTTTGAAATTTTTTTTGGGAATTCAAACTGATTATCTACTATGTGTCTCTGATAACCCCATTAAATAAAACCTGATAATTTACAGCTGTATTCTTGAAATAATGTAATAAGTGTTTATTCCATTAATTACGTATTGAGCATTAAAGTACATATCTTTCTATTTAAACTAAAAGAAGACAGATAAAGACACCTGTGTTTTCTGAGAATGTAGGATCTGTGCCAAGAACAGGATCAATACCAGTGTTATACACAAGAACCAGGTCAAAAGAGTATCTAATTGTGAGTTGCAATTTTGGATTAGCAGGATTTCAAAACAGGAAAGCTGAAGGCCCAGAGTTCATCTTTTCCTTCCTACATGGTGAAATTTATGGATGAGTCTACACTTTATAGCAAGTTCATAAAACGTAATGAAGTAAATAGTAGACGGCAGATCCTACAACCAAGATTTGATAAAAATGGATATGCGAGGCACTGAGTGAGAGACTAAAGATATGTATAGAGAAAAGAAACAGGACTCTAGCTTTCTGAGCCTAACTTCTCATTGGATCATGGAGTCAGCAAGGCATAAGTTGGTAAAAGTCTCCTTTTTAAGAAGCAAAAAATGTCTATAGGAGTATAGTTAAGTTCTCCTACAGTGACTTTTTACTATTACATAAGTGAGTGGTAATTTGCAAGACGACTAGGGAAGATGTCTCATAAAATTTGATTGGACAGTGACATAAGGATAGACATATAGATCAATGTATTAGAATTGACAATCTAAAAAGAAATTGCTACATTATGGTGAACTGACGTACAACGAGGGTATAAAACAATTAAATGAAATAAGAATAGTCTTCTTAACAAATGGTACTAGGACAAATGGATATCCACATGCAAAGTAATAAAATTAAACTTCTACCTCATAGCATATATACAAAATTAACTCAAAGCATAAGAGCTAAAACTATAAAAAAACTTAGAAAAAAACATAGGTGTATCATTTGTGACTGGATTTGGCAACAGTTTCTTAGATATGACACCAAAAGACAAAAAAAGATTAAGTATATTTCATTAAAATTAAAAACGTCTTTGCTTCAAACGTTGCCATCAATAAAGTGAAAAGTCAAGCTACTGAATAAGAGAAAAGATTTGAAAATCTTATATCTGATAAGGGATCTGTATTTAGGATACACAAATAACTCTTACAATAATGAAAAGACAATCCAATAAAGAAGTGGGCAAAATAATTGATTCAGTCTTTAAGGAAGATATAGAAATGGATAATTACACACATAAAAAGATGAGAAGCTCAACATAATTAAGTTTTTGTGGGTTTTTTTTTTAACATTTTATTTGTTTATTTGACAGACAGAGAGAAAACAAGCACGGGGAGCTGCAGAGGGAGAGGGAGAAGCAGGCCCTCTGCTGAGCAGAGAGCCTAATGCAGGGCTTGATGCTGGAGGCATCACAATTCCAGACTTCAAGCTCTATACAAAGATGTCTTCATCAGGACAGTATAGTACTGGCCAAAAACAGACACATAGATCAATGAAACAGAATAGAGAGCCCAGAAATGGACCCTCAAGTCTATGGTCAACTAATCTTCAACAAAGCAAGAAAGAATGTCCAATGGAAAAAAGACAGTCTCTTCAACAAATAGTGTCGGGATAATTGAACAGCCACAAGCAGAATGAAACTGGACCATCTTCTCATACCACACACAAAAATAGACTCCAAATGGATGAAAGACCTCAATGTGAGACAGGAATCCATCAAAATCCTTGAAGAGAACACAGACGGCAACCTCTTTGACCTCAGCCGCAACAACTTCTTCCTAGAAACATCCCCCAAAGCAAGGGGAGCAAGGGCAAAAATGAGCTATTGGGACTTCATGAAGAGCAAAAGCTCTTTGCACAGCAAAGGAAACAGTCAACACAACCAAAAGACAACTGACAGAATGGGAGAAGATATTTGCAAATGGCATATCAGATAAAGGGCTAGTATCCAAAACCTATAAAGAACTTATCATACTCAACACCCAAAGAACAAATAATCCAATCAGGAAATGGGCAGAAGACATGAACAGACATTTCTGCAAAGAAGACACCCAAATGGCCAACAGACAGATGAAAAAGTGCTCAACATCACTTGACATCAAGGAAATACAAATCAAAATTACACTGAAATACCATCTCACACTAGTCAGAATGGCTAAAATTAACAAGTCAGGAAACATCAGGTGTTGGCAAGGATGCGAAGAAAGGGGAACCCTCCTACACTGTTGGTGGGAATGCAAGCTGGTGCAGCCACTCTGGAAAACAGCATGGAGGTTCCTCAAGAAATTGAAAATAGAGCTACCCTATGACCCAGTAACCACACTACTGAGTATTTACCCTAAAGATACCAATGTAGGTATCCAAAGGGGCACATGCATCCAAATGTTTATAACAGCAATGTCTACAATAGCCAAACCATGGAAAGAACCTAGATGTCCATCAACAGATGAATGGATAAAGAAGATGTGGTATATATACACAATGGAATACTATGCAGCCCTCAGAAGAAATGAAATATTGCCATTTGCAATGACGTGGATGGAACTAGAGGGAGGGTATTATGCTGAGCGAAATAAGTCAATCAGAGAAAGACAATGATCATATGATCTCCGTGATATGAGGAAGTTGAGAGGCAATGTGGGGGGTTTGGGGGGTAGGAAAGTAATAAATAAAAGAAGATGGGATCGGGAGATAGACAAACCGTAAGAGACTCTTAATGTCACAAAACAAACTGAGGGGGTTGGCGGGAGGGGGGTAGGGAGAGGGTGGTTGGGTTATGGACATTGGGGAAGGTATATGCTATGGTGAGTGCTGTGAAGTGTGTATACCGGGTGATTCACAGACCTGTACCCCTGGGGCTAATAATACATTATATGTTAATAAAAAAATAAAAAATTATATTAAAAAAATGGGCAGAAGACATGAACAGACACTTCTCCAAAGAAGACATACAAATGGCTAACAGACACATGAAAAAATGTTCATCATCATTAGCCATCAGGGAAATTTAACTCAAAACCACAATGAGATATCACCTTACACCAGTTAGAATGGCCAAAATTAACAGGATAGGAAACAACAAGTGTTGGAGAGAATGTGGAGAAAGGGGAAACCTGTTACACTGTTGGTGGGAATGCAAGTTGGTGCAGCAGCTTTGGAAAATAGTGTGGAAGTTCCTCAAAAAGTTAAAAACAGAGCTACCCTAAGAACCAGCAATTGCACTACTGGGTATTTACTCCAAAGATACACATGTAGTGAAAAGAAGGGCCATATGCATCCCAATGTTCATAGCAGCAATGTTTACAATAGCCAAACTGTGGAAGGAGCACAGGTACCCTTCAACAGACGAATGGATAAAGAAGATACGGTCCATATATACAATGGAATATTCCTCAGCCATCAGAAAGGATGAATACCAACATCTGCATCAACGTGATGGAACTGAAGGAGATTATGCTGAGTGAAATAAGTCAAACAGAGAAAGACAATTATGGCATGGTTTCACTTATTTGTGGAACATAAGGAATAGCATGGAGAACATTGGAAGGAAGGGAAAAATGAAGGGGGGAAAATAAGAGGGGGAGATGAACCATGAGAGACTATGGACTCTGGGAATCAAACTGAGGGTTTTAAAGGGGAATGGGGTGGGGGAGTTGAGTGAGCCCAATGATGGATATTAAGTAGGGCATGTATTGCATGGAGCACTGGGTGTTATACACAAACAAAGAATCACAGAACACTACATCAAAAACTAATGATGTACTGTATGGTGACTAACATAACATAATTAAAAAAAGAGAAAAAGAAATGCTGGGATAGAAAAATAAATAAGTAAATAAAAGTATTCCAAAATTTGCATAAAACATGACATCAAACCAAAAACTTTAAATACCCTTTGTTAAACAATCAGTACCTTGTAGACCTAAACTCATTTTTTCAAACAGTCGCATACTACATTGTTTTACAGGGTGAAAATTTACTTCCCTATTGACAGATACTTAGACTATCTCCAACTTTTTAACCCCCCCACCCCCCGCCGAGTGGGGATCATAATTGAGAAGCAAAGAGAATTTCCCATTGACCCAAAAACTTGGTAGCTAGCCTGTAAAGCAGAAAGTGATCTTCCATGGTTTACAAAAATGCTGACGTGGTTATAAAGCATAAACACATGAACTCTCATGTTTATAGCAGCAACGTCCACAATTGCCAAAACATGGAAAGAGCCCAGATGTACAATAACAGACGAATGGGTAAAGGAGATGTGGTAAATATATATAATGGAATATTACTCAACCACCAGAACGAATGAGGTCTTGCTATTTGCAACGACATGTTTGGAACTAGAGATAGGTACGATGCTAAGCAAAATAAGTCAGAGAAAGACAAATACCATGATTTCACTCACATGTGGAATTTAAGAAACAAAACAGATAAACATAGGGGAAGATTAAAAACAAAGAGGGAGGCAACCCATAAGAGACTCTTAGCTCTAGGAAACAGAGGGTTATCAAAGGGGAGATGGGGTAAAAGTGTGGTGGACATTAAGGAGGGCACATGATATGATGAGCACTGGGTGTTATATGCAACTGATGAATCACTAAAGTCTACCCCTGAAACTAAAAAAAAACACAAAAAACAAAAAAACCCCAATAACAACAACAACAACAACAACAACAACAACAAAACATCTATAGGGACCTAAGCCCTGCTAAAGGGAAAGTGCTGGTCCTACCCTCAAGACACCTGCAGCCAGGGGCACCTGCATGGCACAGTTGGTTTAGCATCTGACTCATGGTTTGGGCTCAGGTCATGATCTCGGGGTCGTGGGATAGAACCCCACATCAGGCTCTCACTCAGTGAGGAGGCCGCCTGAGATTCTCTCTTCTCTCCCCTCCCCACTTTCTCTCTCTCAAATAAACAAGTCTTTAAAACAAAACAAAACAAAACAAAACTGAAGCTGGTGTTGACCCGAGTCTACCAAAACTGCAACAAAGTCCCTACTCAGTTCAACTAAAGATTAGATTAACTCAGACCCCTACATTTACTTTCTGAGAGTAAATACTATTTTCCTTTCCCTTGTTTTTTCACACATTAGTTGCCTGATCTAATATTTAAAATTATGGCACATTCAAAGAAGGAAGAAAATGTGGGCTGTGTTTGAGAAAGGAAACAATCAATAAAAGTGAACCCAGAGATGGCCCAGACAGTGGCCTTATCAGACCAGGACATTAAAATAACTATAATAAATATGTAAAAGAACCTAGTAGGTAAAAAATGGATAATGCATAAATAGATGGGCAATATCCAGAGAGAGCAGGAAATCATAAAAAAGAAACAAATAGAAATGTTAGAATTGGTGCCCAGGTTGCTCAGTCAGTTAAGCAACTGCCTTCAGCTCAGGTTACGAACCTGGAGTTCTGGGATTGAGGCCAGCGTCCCCCTCCATCAGGATCATTGGGGAGTCTGCTTCTCCCTCTCCCGCTGCCCCCTCACACCACTCATGCTCTCTCTCTCTCAAATAAATAAAATCATTAATAAAATAAAATTAAAATAAATAGAATTAAAAATTAAAAACAAATAAAAACATAACATAGAATCATTCAATGGACTCAGCAGACTAGACACAGCAGAGGAAAAGAAATCAGAGAGGTTGTAGACAAGTAACTGAAATTATTCAACTTAAACAAAGGTGGAGGGGGCAGAATGAGGTTAAAAAGAGAATCTGAGTTCTGTGGGACAGTTATAATAACGACCTAACATCGTGCATGAAATGGAGTCCCCAAGGGAAAGGGAGAGTGGAACATGGGGAAAATCCGAAGAAATAATGGTTGCGAAATTTCTTGGATTAATGACATTAACTCACAGATTCAAGAATCTCAGGGGCCTCCGAGCAGGATAAACATGAAGAAAACCGCTCCTGGACACAACAGAGCCAAACTGTTAAGAACCGAAGAGGGGTAGCAAATCTTACAAGCATTCGCAGAGGGGAAAAAATTGCTTTAAGAGAAATAATAATGCGAGGGCCGCCCGGGGGGGGGGGGGGGCTGGGCTCAGTCGGTTGAGCCTCTGCCTGCGGCTGGGGTCATGATCTCAGGGTCCTGGGATGGAGCCCGGCATCAGGCTCTCAGCTAGGGGGAGCCGGGTGCCTGCTTCCCCCTCTCTCTCTGCCTGCCTCTCCGCCTACTGTGATCTCTCTGTCAAATGAATAAATAAAATCTAAAAAGAAAAAAAAAAGGAGAGAGAGAGAGAGAGAAATGATGATGCAAATGATGGCTGAATTCTCCCAGAAACAATGAAAACCAGGAAACACCAGGCCGGCATCTTTAAAGTCCTGCAAAGGGAGGGGTGGGGGAGGGGAACTGACAAACTAAAATTCTATATCCAGCAAGATCTTTCCTCCAGAACCGAAGGCAAGGTAAAGACACTTTCAAATGGCGTAAAACTGAGAGAATTCATTGCCAGCACACTGTCGCTGCGGGAAATGCCCGCAGCAAGTTTTGAGGCTGAAGGGACGTGACGCCCACCAGAAGCAAGACTGCAGACAAGACGAGGAGCCCTGGGAGCAAGAAACACGTGGGTTTAGACCAACTCAGCCTAAAAGCGCGGCGTTCATCCCCAAGCCGTGGTCACCAACACTTTGCCCTAATGGGTGTGTCACGGGAGGTGGGGACCTGTCCCCTACCGTGTCAAGGGTCAGCCGCCGTCTCTAGCTCCGCTGTGACAGTGGTGAGCCCTTCCCCTACAGACACCGCCCCCGGGGTTCTTCCTTTCTTTCCCCTTGACGACGGCTCTTCCGTACAGACCGTTTAGACGGAAACCTGAGACGCCGCCTGCCTGCGATGCGGCAGGAGCTGACGAGTCTGAGCGACCCCAGAAGGGCAGGAGCCTCGGGGTGGGGCAGGCGGCGGGGAAGCGCGCAGCGGCCGGAGGGGCCGGAACTCAGACCCGCTGCAGCGCGGCTCGCAGGGAGCTCGGGTGCAGCCGGCCGCCGGCTGAGTGCCTCTGCTGTTCCCGTCCGAGAGAGCTCCTTGTTCTGGGCAGGCCGTCGAGGCAAATCAAAGCCGCCTTCTTTCTTTATTGCTGGGATCCCTGCTGCGTTAGTTTAGAATTCACAGCACACAGAGCCCAGAATGTGTCCCTTACTCAGCCCACCCCCAGAGATAGAATAGCGCAATTGTCTTTCAACTTTGCAGGGGTTTTGGGTTTTTTGTTTGTTTGTTTGTTTTGTTTTGTTTTTACCAACCCCCCCTTACTTTCCCATACTGTTTCCAGTTTTCGCCCCTTTGTGTATCTTCTTGGGTATTTTAATGGGAAAGTTACAGAGGTCCCACCAGGTAAGTACAATTTTTTTTCACTTGTATTATGTAAACTTTCATAGATACAGGAAAGCAGAAATAATTTTACAGGGGATACTCGACCTAAAGTATTGCTTAGGATTGATAAATTTTAATTTTTAGACACATATGACAATAGATTTTAGTTTAAGTAGGTTGTGGTTATACACGTTCTCAGGACCTAACGAGCATTGGCTATGCTTTAAGATATTAATAATAAAAAATAATTCACCACGGAAATAAAAACTGGAGTATAAATAATTGGGCTATAACAGATGTGTCTGTGTAACATTAATACATGGGGAACCGAAGCAATCGCTTCAACTATGCACGTTTTAAAACCTTTTTGTGAGAGTTACTTGCACAATTTTTCACAACTATCCATGGCATTCCAGATAAAAATCAGCCAAATGAGGGCAAAAGAGAAATCAGTGACCTCAATGTCAATCTGGGCCTATGTTGTGCGAAGTGCAAGTTTCCCTAAAATGTAGATCAATCTTAGAATTCAAGAGATCTCCTTTTGTAGATGCTTTTTAAAGGATATTATCTAGTTATATAGTCTCATGCCAGGTGAGGGCAAGAATGAGAGGCTTCTTTTGGCTTTTGTGACTCATCACCTTCTCATACTTCCAAGATTTGCGAGAAAACCCCAGCAGCAGTAAATGGGGTGACTTCTTGAAAAGTCACAGGATGGCCTCAACGTCCTTTAAGAGAGGCACTTACACTCCAAGTTTTTTAAAAAGGGTATGTTTTATACCAAAGCCTTGGTTGCAGTATTCTTCCATGTTACTTCCCCCCCACCCCCCATAATACAGCATTTTAAAACATCCCAGCCAAGGGACCATAAAGCACTCTTAACTCTTATATAACAATTCCCTGCATGTTGTTGTTGTTATTATTATTATTTAAAATCACATTCCCCTGGCACACGTTACAAAGTTTTCCTACAGATCAAAACCAAGAGCTTGGACGGAGCCAATGTTCATTTCAACTTGAATCACCACCCACCTGGGCCTGACTCAGGCCGGCAGTCCAAAGGGAAAATCCTGCCTAAGTGCATTATGGTCTCTGGATCGGTCCCCTTACCCAGGTGTGGGAAAGAACCTGGGTTGCTCGTGATTCCAAACCGTTGCCAAGAGCTTGCTGAAGCTTTCAGCGAGAAATGCTTTCAAGACAAGGCTTTTCCTTCTGGAGACGCTTAAGACCTGAACACCGGCCATCTTTTGTTATTATGAAACTTCACAAGATATAAAACTTTAAAACAAAGATTCGTGTTCAAGAATCATATTAAAATACAAAGAAGCTAGAATTGATCTGTTCGTTGCCTTTAGAGATCCCTTTCAACTTGAGGTTTTTACATACCCGAAGTAGGATCCCTTTTCAAATTAACTTTCAGGAAAAGGAAGGGGAGTTTTATTGGATAATTATTGCTCTTTCCTTTCTCCCACGGACCGGATTTCGCCAGGTGGGTAAATAGTGTCCATTGGCTGAAGCTACCTGTAAATATCTTTAGTTCTCTTAAGTCTCCAGGATATTGTTTATTTAGGACAGGCATTAATCACCCTCTACCCAAGGGCCTAGCGATGTGGTGGGTCTCGTGAAAAGCTGGTGGGGAGGAGATGCTGAATGCCTTAGGTTGGGTTAGTCAAAAGGCCAGAAGCCTGGGAGACCGTGTTGGTCGCTCCTGGAAGTTTAATCCCTGTAACTGTTTGGAGAACCCTGATAGCATTTCCAGCCGCTCCATCCATCGCGGCTGGACAGATCGAGACGAGGTCCTTAATCTCTAAGGCCCATTTCCTCATCTGTAAAATGAGACCAATAGTAATGCCTACATCATAGCGCTGTTTTCAGGATTTGTGATGCATGGAGAGCACAAAGTAAATGTTAAGCATATGTCAGCATTGCTATCATGTCTGTGTGTGTGTGTGACTCACAGAAGTGCAACGAAGACCGATTTTTAATTTGTGCCAGTAGGATTTCATTGTCAGCTTTCGTCAGATAGGTCATGTTCCTAAAATTTTTTTATGACCATGAAAAGATCACAAAAAAACACTGACAATGAGGGGCGCCTGGGTGGCTCAGTGGTTTATGTTTCTGCCTTCGGCTCAGGTCATGATCTCAGGTTGTGGGATTGAACCCCGCATCGCGCTTTCTGCTCAGGAGGGAGCCTGCTTCCCCCTCTCTCTCTGCCTGTTCCTCTGCCTACTTGTGAACTCTCTTTCTCTGTCAAATAAATAAATAAAATCTTAAAAAAAAAAAAAAGACTGAGAGCTGAGGCAGAGGGAGACTAGGGATCTCCCGGAATGGCTGCTCCCAGGGCCCCTTCCAGTTCCAGCACCATTGAAAGCTACCTTTTGGGACCAAGAGAGAGCACTCTCGGGAGCCTCTGTGAAGCAGGCTTAGTGTATGTGTGTGATTATTCCTCAACAAATATATGAAGCTCTGCTTTGGGGACACATGTCATAGATCCACAAAAAGAAATCCATAGAAACATTATGGACCTAAAAAACTCTGTAGGGACCTCACTAATGCTCAATTACTTTTGTTGCTTATATTTATGAAGAAAACCTTCAAATTACCAAAAAAGGTGACCCAAACAGGGACAACATAAACATGCTTTTAATGTCACTAGTGTCTAGATGGCTACAGTTTAGTTGCAAATAAATTCACAACAAATGAAATTACAAAATGCAGCTTCTGTCCCCATGGGATGATTTTATGGCTTTTGTATCCGTTTTGCCAAGTACATTCTCAACGTGGAGGCCTACTTAGTGATCAGAATCACTAGATACTAGGGAATGAACTACACTGAAAGACATTCGGGTTCTTGGGAATTTTGGCTTTTTCTTTCCTATTTTACTTTTTCTAAAAGAAAAATGTAATTCATTTTTTGCTTGTATTGCCAGAGAAACATGGAAGGACTCTTCATTTTATTTGCATTTGAAAAGAGGTCATAATATCACACTTTGGATTCTGACTCCTAGTCAGACATTCTGAGCCACAGGGCAACACGGCTCACAAACACTCAAATTCACAATGTGGCTGCTGACATCATAGGGAATTATTTTATTGTTCTATTGGCCAAATACTGGGGGGGGGGGGAAAGTCAGATATTGAATACAACTCAACTAAATATTAACATCTCTTAGCATTTATAACACATTGTACTCTGGTATCACCCGTGGTGCTGGAAGAAAAGATATTTTTTCTAGGTTACGTAAATTCTTGATTTTCATCTTCTGAGATGGTACAAAGTCTACAGAGGGCTCATAAAATCATACGTGTCTTAATTTTACACACAGACAGTGGCATGAAACTGAAAGGCTTTAGTTCACCCACTCTTGTGAATATATTCCTATAGAAATCCCCCAGATTAACATTAAACTGATGCTTTAATTTTGCCAGGAATGTATAAAATTCAGGAAAATGATAAAACAGGGGACATTTGATTTCGATAGTCTAATTGGTCCTAGATTGTTGATTTCTTAAAACTGCAAATCCTCCAATTTCTTTTAGACATATTTTCCAGGAGGTATTTATAAACACTAACACAATTCCTGGTGGTGTGAAGACACTGCCTTAACATATTTTTGGAATAGTGTAACTTCTGAAATTAAGGGACCAGTGTTACCAACCGTTTGTCCATTGAGGATATTAATAACAAGCAAAACCCGACCATTAATTATCCCAGCATCCTCTCAGCTCAAATGTAATATGTCCAAAAACGAAACTGCTCATCCTTTCCTGCCAACACAAACCGGTTTCTCTGGTGTCATCCAGCTTAGCCAGTGGCACCCCCAATCCAGCCAAAAATGTCTGCTCGAGCCAAAGGCTTAGCAGTTATTCCTGACTTCTTAATTTCTGTCACACCTGGCATCCAATGTAGTAGCAAATTCCTTTGGGTCCATCCTTCCCAATTATCCCTAATCCAATCACTTCCCAGCTCCCTGACCTCCCAGCACTCTGGTCTAAACCATCGTTCCTTCTGGGCTGATCTACAGCAGGAGGCTCTTAACTGGTCCCTTACGTCCCCTCTTGCACTTGGTGCTTAGCCCGTTCTCCCCAGAGCTGCGAGGGTAATCCTTTTAAAAGACGGATTAAATTATTTCACTCCGCTGTGGCTTCTCCAGCCCATTAGAATAAAGCCAACTTCCTTCCATGGCCTACAGGGCTCTAAATGACCTGCCCCTTGCTTACCCCAGAACCTAATGCTGTCTCACCCTCCCGCTGGCTCACTCGGTTGCACCCAAGCATGCAACCTTCCCATCCCGAGAGCACACCAAGCCTGCACTCACCCCAGGACTTGGCCTGTGCGGTCCATCTCCTTGGACTGCACTTCGGATAGGCTCTTGGCTCACAGTCTGTCCCCTTTGGGTCTCTTCCCATGTGACTGAGTCAGAGAGGCAGTCTCGGACCACCCAGCTAGAGGAGCATTTATGTCCCTCTCTAACCCAGTGGTTCTCAGTTCTGGTTGTACATTAGACCTACCTAAGGAGCTTAAAATTCCAGTTGCCCAAGCTGTACTTCAGAGCAACTAAAATAGAATCTATCCGGGTGGGATGAAGTCTTCAGCATTTCTTAAAGCTCCCAGGTGCTGGGAGGCCTGGGTGGCTCAGTCGGTTAAGCATCTGCCTTTGGCTCAGGTCATGATCCCAGGGTCGTGGGACTGAGTCCCACATGGGACTCCTCACTCAGCATGGAGCCTGCTTCCCCCTCTGTCTGCTGCTCCCCCTGCTTGTGCACGCTCTCCCTTTCTGTCTTGACAAATAAATAAAATCTTTAAAAGAGAAAAGCTCCCAGGTGTTTCTAGTGTTGAGCCAGGCTGGAGCCTCACTGCTTGGACTCATGACCTTGCTTCATTTTTCTTCATAGCACTTATTACATAATTACTCAATACATAGCATTATGCATTTGTTCATTTTTTGGAATTTGCTTTGGAGCTAAAAGGCTTCCTGTGTTTCATTCACTGCTAACACGTGAGGACCTAGGACGGTTTCTTGCAAATTACAGGAATTCTTTTTTTTTTTTTTAAAGATTTTATTTATTTATTTGACAGACAGAGATCACAAGTAGGCAGAGAGGCAGGCAGAGAGAGAGAGGAAGGGAAGCAGGCTCCCTGCTGAGCAGAGAGCCTGATGCGGGGCTCGATCCCAGGACCCTGGGATCATGACCTGAGCCAAAGGCAGAGGCTTTAACCCACTGAGCCACCCAGGCACCTCAAATTACAGGAATTCTTAATTAATTTCATAAAAGGGCATTCCCCCCACTGCCAAAACAGAAAGAAGATAGCATCAGAAATAAGAACATAGTCCTTTCCAAGAAACAAAGTTTGACTTTGCTATGCTATTTTTTTTTTTAGCTTTGAGTGCAAAAATATTGCGATGTGATGTTGTGTGTCATTTGATTATTTTCCTTTAGATATGTTTCTAACATGGGAGTCCATATTTAACACTGCAGAAGTAGAACTAAAAAGCCGGCTTGTTCAGTTGCTTCATTTTTAATGCCATATCAAAAATGGCAACAACATTCACCACAATTTTTTACTAAACCTGAGACAGTCTCCCAAGATACCAAGAGGAGCTCAGAAGACCAGACCCCACTCCTCACACTATCCAAAGCCGAGGGCTTAGAACCAGGTACGAGTGGTGGCTGAGCGCTGGAGGGCTCTGCCACATCTTTCCAGCCTTGAGTAGCCAAACATCTGGCAGTATTCTTTCTCTTGGTCCTGGGGAAGTGAGGATGGGACTTTTGGGGAGGGGGAGGAGGCAAGAGAAATGGATATAATCCTTCTGAGTACACAGTTATCTAGGAAGAAAAGCACATTCCTCAGCATCTTGAAGGGGAAGAAGCAGGTATCACAGGTGAATGAAGCCTAGTACTGGTTTCCCTTAATCTGTTAAATAAAAAAGAAACTTCCTCTCCCACTCCCACCAGCAGAGAGTTGAATGGATAAAGCTGTCTGCATGGAGTTTCATCCTCTAGCACGTGTGATATCTCATGTCAAGAGAAAGCCCAGTCAGAAGACATGAACAGACATTTCTCCAAAGAAAACGTATAGAAGGCCAACAGATACATCAAAAGATGCTTAGCATCAGTCGCCATCAGGGAAATGTAAATCAAGACCACAACAAAATATCACTTCACACCTCTGAGAATGACTAAAACAAAACAAAACAAAGCAAAAAAAAAAACACAAGAAACAAGTGTTGGCGAGGCTGCGGAGGAAAAGGAGTCCTCGTGCACTGTTGGTGGGAATGCAAGCTGGTGCAGCCACTGTGGAAAACAGATGGAGGGTCTTCAAAATGTCAAAGACAGACCCACCTACCATATGATTATATACGCAAAGAGTACAAAAACACTAGTTCAAAAAGACACATACACCCCTATACTTATTGCAGCATTATTTACAAGAGCCAAAATATGGAAGCCAAAACTCAGTAACAATCTTTCCGCTCCATTAGGACGCCAGAACACATGGAGCCTCTTTGTCTCCGACTCTATGCACCTGAGGGAGCTCTGGCCTCACTGTTGCAAACCACAGGGACCAGGGAAACAGCCACATATGCTGTAGAAGGTCCACCGCCTTCTATTAGAGAAACACCTACAGCCACAGCTATGTGACCGCCATTGCTTCGTCACGGCCAACTGTTCGAGTCTCCTGATTTGTTTAATTGTCCTTTGTTAACGAATATTCATATTATATTGCTCCCAGCCTCCAGCTTTTTACTATGACAAAAAATGCCACATTTCTCCTACAATTGTCCAATTCTGCAAGATGGGAATATTTTCTTTTTAAATCTTATTTTACAGATGAAGAATAGAGAGAGACACGGGGAAATGAAAGAAAAAGGGGAAATACACTAACCTTTATTTAATAGATTAAGTAAGATGTTGGAGGAGTGCTGCAGTGTGCCCACCAGCGGCTTCACTACCATTTGTAAACATTATTTTCTAAGCTCAGCTCATGTTTATTTTTGTGCTTCTTACCTTACATTGCTGTTACATATGATCTTTCATATGTATCATCCACAGCACAATTAAAACGATAAAAAATCTTGGTACCAGTATAAAGATGTGTGGGTAAAATCTAAAGAAATGTTCTTAAATGTTTAAAATTTTTGACCTATTCCAACATGGCTGAGGAAAGGAGAGATTGGAATGGTGATGTGGGAACCCATGGAGAGCATATCTCAAGTTCGTTCACATAGTGGCCTCCATGACAATCATTTATCTGGCACCCCTTTCCTAGGAACTGCCTTTTACCCAGAACTCATGGTTATGGTGGGAGGCACTATGACCCCACTTTTGGGACACGGTTGGTCCAAGAGTGATGACTTGAGCCAAGAGATTGTTCTGGTGGTAATTCATTTCCTGGCCAAGGCCAGTTGGTCTATAAGCAGACACATGACTCAGGCTAAGCCATTCAGTGTCTTTTTCTCAGAATCTTAGAACTGGAATTGGCAATCTTTTGAGATTTAGATTTATGCCTGTTAGGACTTCCGGGGGGGAAAAAAAAGGAAGCCAAGGCAGACAGAAAAACAGATGAGCCACAAAATTCTTGGTGGCATTCAAGGCTTGGTCCCAGATCTTCCTGAGGCCCAACTAGACCCCAGACCTTCTAGAAGCTAAGTTGCCTTGTAAGACTCTATAGTTTACATTTAACAAATTATTTTTTAAGCACTTAAAAAAATTTTTTTTCACATTTACCTGACAGAGTTCTGATTTCTTTGTCAGTGAATCAGCAGGTAGTGCTGTAAAATCACAAGGAAGCTAAGGGGTGTCTCAGTGGCTCAGCTGGGTGAATGTCTGACTCTTAATTTCAGCTCAGGTCATGAGCTTGTTTCGGGGTCAGGTCCCACAGTAGGCTCCGCGCTCAGTGCAGAGTCTGCTGGAGATTCTCTCCCTTTCTCTCCCTCTGCCCCTCCCCTGATCATGCTAAGTAAATAAATAAATTTTATTTACTTTTATTTACTTATTTGACAGAGAGAGAGAGCAAGAGAAGGAACACAGCAGGGGGAGTGGGAGAAGGAGAAACAGCTTCCCACTGAGCAGGGAGCCCATGCAGGGCTCAATCCCAGGACCCTGGGATCATGACCTGAGCCAAAGGCAGATGCTTAACCAACTGAACCACCCAGGCACCCCCAAAAGGCAGAGAATCTTAAGCAGGCTCCACACTCAGTGCAGAGCAGGACTTAATCTCAAAACCTGAAGATCATAAATGGAGGCAAAATCAAGAGTTGGATGTTTAGGGGTGCCTGGGTGGCTCTGTCATTAAGCATTTGCCTTCAGCTCAGGTCAGGATATCAGGGTCCTGGGATTGGGCTCCCTGCTCAGCGGGAAGCCTGCTTCTCCCTCTCTCACTCCCCCTGCTTGTGTTTCCTCTCTCACTTTGTCTCTCTCTGTCAAATAAATAAATGAAATCTTAAAAAAAAAAAAAAGTTGGATGTTTAACCCACTGAGCCACCCAGGAACCCCCGTCCTCATTAGTTCTAAAATTCTTTAGCTCTCATGTTAAAGACATCAATGGTAATTCATAAATTTTTGAAAGTTCTAAAAATAGGATTTTCCTATTGAACATAACTGTCAAAAATGGAGGTCTGAGCTGACTTAGTTCCAATAGTGAAATCAGACCGACTGCTTCAGAATATTCTTTATGGGTTGGTTAACGAATTTGTGTTAATGACAAATTGTTATTACCTCTCAGACGTGATTTGTGAAATCTACGTTATAGTCTATACTTTTTAGATGCTAAAAATACATAGAAATGTTGCATACAGATCCAAGAAAGCAAAATCCAATCTCTATCATTTTATTTCTGTATAGCTTTTAATTTAAAATTGCTGCTCAGCTCAAGATCCAATTCATATTTATTTTCATTTTCAAGTCTGGCTCATTTTTCATTTCACACCAGTGGTTCACTTTATTATGAATATTTTCTTCACTGTGACTTAGAACTATATATTATACACACACACACACACACACACACACACACACACACACATATATATATATGTAAATATAATTAGAGTAATGATTACCAAACATTTTGACAAGTATGGAAAATAGTAGTTAATGTTTTCCATCTGCTACATGGTATGTCCCTCAAAAAACCACTGATCCTACAGAATAAGGAAACACCTACACAAGTACATGACAGAAATATAAATGTCTAATGAACTTATTTTCATCATTTACTCACACATTTTTATAAACGTTACCATATGTTGTTGAAATTACCCATTATCACAACTAGTGCCTGAATGCTGTCACTTCCAGAACTTCACTCTGGAAAGCATTTTAAAATTGTAATTATTTTATTCCTGTAAAATAGATCATCCTTTATTTCTAAATATTTAATTGCTAAAATTCAACAAGAGCTCTGAAATCTATTCCTTACAACAGCTTTCGCAGTGTTGTTGCAAAATCCTTTGTTTGTTTGGCAGACTTGAGTTCTTTCAAGAGTCAAAACCTGTATCTAATCACTTCAAATTCAGACTGCAAATGGCAGAAAGGAAGGGCAGAATGCTTCATTCCTTCTGTCTGCAGGCCTGGAAAGAAAGCGCTGCAGGTTACCCGTGTTCCAGGAGCTCGCCGCAGAGTGTGAGGACCCATCTGTCCCCGCACTACCCAGCCTTCCCAGGGACTGTGCTGGGGCAAGACGGCTCAGTCACGGCAACACAGGAAAGCCTAAGAAACTCTTCCTAGATTGAGTCCATTTCACCGAATGGCACAAAAAGAGAGCTCAGGAAGGCATATCCAAACAATCGCTTCAGGTATTATAAATAACTGGCATAGTTCTTTTGTTGTGCATTGGGCATTTATTGAGTTTGTAAAAGTGCTGGCACTATCTTACACTCCTTAGAAGCAGGTGCTCTAGTTGTCCCCCATTTAACAGACATCTCACTGTAGAGCTCATGCCACTAACTGGTGTACGATGCTATCTCTGAATAAATGAATGTGAGGGGCTAGATTTATTGGTAAAAATGACACAAACATGACTTCCTGTCTTCTTGCCCTAGGTTATAGTATGAGGGATTTAACTAAGCAGTTTTCTAGCCTGACATTTTTTTTTAAAGATTTTATTTATTTATTTGACAGACAGATCACAAGTAGGCAGAGAGGCAGGCAGAGAAAGAAGGGAGGAAGCGGGCTCCCTGCTGAGCAGAGAGCCCGATGCGGGGCTTGATCCCAGGACCCCGAGATCATGACCTGAGCTTAAGGCAGCGGCTTTAACCCACTGAGCCACCCAGACGCCCCAAGCCTGACATTTTTTAGGCTTTTTTTTTTCTCTTTTTCTTCTTCCTTTTTTTTTTCCTTTTTAATTTTATTTGAGAAAGAGAGAGAGAGCATGAGCTGGGGGAAGGGCAGAGGGAGAAACAGGCTCCCCACGGAGCAGGGAGCCGGATGTGGGACTCAATCCCAGGACCCTGGGATCATGACCTGAGCCGAAGGCAGATGCTCAACCGACTGAGCCACTCAGCCGCCCCTATTTTTTTTGGTCTTATATTAATATTTACAGACTCTGGTGTATCACAGTTAGTATTGCATGTGCAAATTCCACACAATAAATTTTTTTAAAAAATAGGAATTGGATCACATAGCTGTCCCATTTGCAGTACTGGCAAAATGAGTATCAAAGAATCTGTTCTGGAAAAAAAAAAAAAAAGAATCTGCTCTGCTCTCAAACTGCTAAGTCAGAAATGAACCCCACGAGGGGCGCCTGGGTGGCTCAGTGGGTTAAGCCTCTGCCTTAAGCTCAGGTCATGATCTCGGGGTCCTGGGATCAAGCCCCGCGTCGGGCTCTCTGCTTGGCAAGGAGCCTACTTCTCTCTCTCTTCCTGCCTACTTGTGATCTTTCTCTCTGTCAAATAAATAGAATCTTTAAAAAAGAAAGAAAGAAAGAAAGGAACCCCATGGAGTCAGGAGCTCCCAAAGACAGGCAAAACTGTGAACATAGGCGCATGTACACATTTTCCCTGAGAAGAGGTTCACGTGGCCTTTATCAGATATTCACATCCTAATACATGAAGACCCACTGCACTAAAATCTCTTAAAATGTGAAGCTGACTTCCCACATTACTTTCTTACCTAGGAAAATGTTAATCCATAAAAGAAAACCTTGCCTGTGATATATTTTTCATGGTAATGTAATAACTTGATACTGTCATCTATTCAAAAGCAAAGCTAGAGAAAAACTGAAAATGTTTGCCATAAGGTTTACAATGAACCACTATGTTAAAAGAGGAAGCAACATTAAGTTGATACAGTGTTGGCTGTTTCATCAATACGTGGGCCTGGGTCTCTGAGTAATCTTTCCTTCACTTACTCCCAAAGGGACAAGAATACATGGTTCTGTTCTGTTTATAATATCTCCTTACAAGAGTCACAGCACTGAATTCCCATCTCAGAGATTATCCTTCTTTAGCTTCCACATTTGAGTTCAAGTGCATTGTTACAACAGGAATTAAAAACTTCAACTGTATGCTGATGATATAATGCAATCACTTGACATCTTTGATAAAAAGCACCTAGGGTGTATTTATTGCCGAAAAATAGCATATTTTAGAAATTCAACTATGAATGTCCTGAATACTCCATCCCATTTTGTAGAACGGAGCAGGGAATGTGAGAAGGAAGAGAACTGATGTAGAATGTAACCAATTAGAGAAAACTAAAGCTTACTCACAGCACATATTCCCCTTACTATACAAACACATTACAGCAAAGAGATAAAATGGTCTTGCCCAATCCTGGTATCTCTTCTCTTTATGCAGCAAGTATCAACAAGATGAGTGCATGTCATGTACAGTGAATAAGGAAACTGCTTTTGAATCGTACAACATGTGCTTTTACTGATTTTTATGTTACAGAGAGTTAGGAATTTAATCTCTCTCACTCCCTCTCTTTTGTGAGAGAGATAGAGTCTGCACATGCGGGCATGGGTGTACAAGCAAGGGGAAGGGTTGGGGCCAGGTTAGAAGGAGAGAATTTTAAGCAGACTCAGCACTGAGCTCTGAGCCCTAGGTAGGACTCAATCTCATGACCCTGAACCATGACCCAAGCCAAAATCTAGAGTCCGACTCCTAACTGACCAAGATATCTGGGCACCCCAAGGAATTTAACCTGTTCTAGGAGTTAACAAATATAAGGACTCCATCCTTTGAGTTGCAGGAAACAAAAACAGAATTCACGGTCTTGTTACATTATCACTATACAATTGAAGTGTTTGAGTCTAGACCTATCCATGCACTCCAGTAAGATCAATGACATTCATGTGGTATCCAGTAATTGTTGTGCAAAACAGCTTTAGATTTACTTACTTATCTGGGAGAGAGAGAGAGAGAGAATGCTCACATGAGTCAGGGGCAGGAGCTGAGAGAGAAGGAGACAGAATCTCAAGCAGACGCCAGCTGAGCATGAAACCCGACTAGGGGCTCCATCTCATGACTCTGAGATCATGACCTGAGCCGAAATCAAGAGTGAACAATCAACCAGCTGAGCCACAGAGATGCCCCAAGTGTACTTTAATCTTGATAATGGATGGAAGGAGTTTCCTCCTTCTTTTGCAAAAGAAAGAAACCCTATGGCAATCTATAAAAGGAATGGTTTTTTTTTTTTTCCCCAAACTAGACTACAATATTTGGTACCAAATATGCATTTAATATTTGTTGAGCATCAGCATAAAAAGAGATAGACTTATATATAGAAATACTTACGATGTATCCCTGAAAATCATTGATGATCTTGCTTTGGACACTTATTCCAGATGTCCAGAAACATTCTTAGGGCATTAAAATGACATTGATGAACAATCCAAGACTTATGTTTCTTTACTATACTGTTAACCCAACAACACCAAGCTCAAGCTTCAGATAGAGCAAAGCCAAATGCCTAGCAAATCAAGTAAGTCACTAGCACTGATCGTGTACAGTAGAAATGTCAGTCTTAATCCAAAAGCAAAGACAACAGAGGGTCGGGAGGGGAGTCTAATCCACAAACAAAAGTGGCTGATAGGAAAAACAGGCAGAGCATCAGTAGGAACCCAGAGCCAATTAAATCTTGGGCCAAGAGTCCATTGAGGCTTGTGAAAAAATAGCCAAAGACTTACCTCTTTCCTTATTGTAGAAACAGACATTTGAATTAGGGCTCTCCTGACCAAGAAAACACAATCATTCATCTTCTTTTAAGAATTTAAGCCCAGTGCGCAGCCACAATCTTTGAATACAGCCCCTATTATCAATGGAAATCACAGCAGAAATCTACCAGCTATTTTCATAATTCCCAGATTTCACTCAGTTTCACACTGATAAATGTTTTGAAATTTTACACTCCATTTTCTCTCATGGTCGTTTTGCATTCTTAATCACCTCTCCAGAAACTGTGTTTCTTTAAATTAGGCATCCTAATAAAAGTGTATAAAAACATATACATGAACACACATCTTATTCTTCCTTGGCTTTTCCCTCAGCCTCTGAACCTGCAAATTTTTAATTTCTTTTTGTCACGTTGTCCATAATAACAAGACACCCGATATTCTTTCCTTTGTAACTTTCCGCAATTTCAATGGCATGATGTGTGAACTTGACTGACGGAAAGGGAATAGGATATATTTTTAAAGATTTTATTTATTTATTTGTCACAGAGAGAGAGAGAGAGAGAGAGCACAAGCAGGGGGAGAAGCAGAGGGAGAGGGAGAAGCAGGCTTTCTGCTGAACAGGATGCCCAGCTCCAGGCTCACAACCAGGACCCTGGGATCGTGAACTGAGCCAAAGGCAGACACTTAACTGACTGAGCCACCCAGACATCCCAGGGGAATAAAGTATTGTAAAGTTTATTTTATTTTTTTTAATTTCGAGATTATTAATCAAATCATTTATTTTAATTCTCAAGTTAATATTACTATTATTATTTCAGGCAAAATTATGGTTTTTTTGCAAAGTTATTGGCAAATTAACTTGAATCCTCCCAAATATTTCATGGCAATATAGTGCAGAGATAAAAGCTCTTTATCTCTGCACCGGAAGAGACAAACACTCTTCCACCTTCCCTCTGACCCCAAATCCCTATAAATGACAGGGGAGAAATAATTAAAACCTAGAACAGTGCAGGAAAGCAAGAGAGTAGAAAAAGTTCCGAGGCATTTCTGAGAGACGAATAGGTAGGACTGGCTGAGGGAAAAGCCAAGGCAAAAACACACAGGAAACGGAATGTGAAACGGAATGCTCTGCAATTTCCAAACTCAGAGAAGATGCTTGCGAGGTGGATGCTGGATGCACGGACCCTCCCTCCTGCTGCAGAGACCCTCTTCCCCATCGTCGAGGAGCAAGTCGCTGAGGCATCCGCTCCAGGCTGGAGAAGCGAGCGTAGATAGCTAAGTTGCCCCTTGCAACTGGTGTCTCTCAGGCCGAGCAAAGTGGTCCCCTCCAAAGGTATGAATGCCTAGCATGTTTCATCCAGCAACCCTTCCTGTTCCTTCTCCCCATCATGGGAGACAGACCTCGACACGTACAGTACCCAAACCCAAAACTGCCACATACAAGAGGGAAATCAGTATTATATCAGTATCACATACCAAACTTCATTATTACAATGAAACTGGAGGGAAAAATGCTTAATAGAGCAAACAAAATGAGGCTTTAATAGAAGTGAAACTATGATCCACAGGAGAACATCATCACTCTGAAAAAAGAATAGGTATTATAAAAATGTAACTTTAGATCTTAAAAGTAAAAAAAAAATGTTTTATTATTATAGTGAAACTCAATATATCTGCTGGATGATAGAATGGACACAAGGGAAGAACAAGTTAATAAGCTGATCACCCAGCCCTAAAGGCAGCGCAACACAATGAATGGGTGGGAAATATGACATAAACGTTGAGGTTTGAGAGGGGTTCCTGGGTGGCTCCGCTGGTTAAGCATGTTGGTTTCCTCTCAGGTCATGATCTCGCAGTCGTGAGATCGAGCCCTGCATCGGCTCCACACTCAACACAGAGTCTGCCTGAAATTCTCTCTCTCCTTTTCCCTCTGCCTCTCCCCACTGCCCCCTCTCTCCCCCATCTCTCTCAAATAAATAAATCTTAAAAAAAAAAAAAAAGAATCCCAGGCGCCCCCAAGATTTTATTTTTAAGCAACCTCTACACCCAACATGGGGCTTGAATTCCCAACCCCGAGATCAAGAGTCCCATGCTCCACCAACTGAGCCAACCAGGCACCCCATGTTCTTTGTTTCAATGACAGATTACCTACAAGAACAACAGCAACAGCACCAACAAAATATCAGGTTGATAGCAAAGCTCTCATCGGCAAAAATAAATGCCAAAAGATAGCAGGAAACTATCTTTCACATACCTAAAGTAAAGAACTCAAAACCTAGAATTCTATACATAATCAATGACTGAAGAAGGAAGATAATTCAATATATATTCAAGTACAAAAAAATCAGAGTTTACTCCTCACTGACATTTGTAAAGGAACTGCTGAAGACTATGCATCAGCCGTAAAACTGATTCAAAAAATGAAGGAGGAAATTCAATGGTGAGTAAGTTCATTTGGCTAAGCTAAATGAAGTACTGAGTGTGAAAAAAAAAACAAACACCACAGTATGGGGTGCCTGGGTTACTCAGTTCGTTAAGCGTCTAACTCTTGATTTTGGCTCAGGTCATGATTTCATGGTCTTGGGATCAGGTGCCACACTCAGCAGGGAGCCTGCTTGACGATTACCTCTTTCCCTCTGCCTCTTCACCCCACCTGATTCTCTCTCTCTCTCTCTCTAAAATAAAAATAAATAAATCTTAAAAGGAAAAAAAATAACAACAGTAGTTTTCATGGATGTGTTTAAAAATCAGAAAATTCTAGATAACAATACTAGGAAAGCTGATAGCAGGATATTTCAACTTGAAATAAAAAATTACAAATATTTTCACTGCTTTTGGAAGAGAACAGTTAGTAATTAACCTTGGAACTTGTTGGAGAGGGGCACTTGGGTGGCTTAGTTGGTTAAGAGCCCAACTCTTGGTTTTAGCTCAGGTCACGATCTCAGGATCGTCAGCCGGAGCCCTAGAGTCAGACTCCCTTCTTACTCTCCTTCTTTCTCTCCTTCTGCCCCTCCCCCTGTATGCATGCTCTCTCCCCCACCAAATAAACAAATAAATCTTAAAATAAAAAGGAAGACCTTGTTGGAGAAATATAAAACTAAGATACATGTTGAAAATTTAAGAGTAACTTTTAAAACAAACCATGAGAATTAAGAAAAATGTACTACTCCAACAAAAGGAGCAAGAATAAAAGTAGAAAAAGCAAGTAGGGATAAAATCTTGGTAAAAAGATGACATAAGGTTGGACAAATTCTAAGGAAATTAATAAATTTTTGAAAATTTATCTTTAGAACACTACCCATCAAAATCTGTAGGGTCATTTATCCAGTATGTAAGTGAAAAGTCATAGTTTTATATGTACTTATTATAATACAAGAAATAGTCAACTTAAATCTGGAAAATAATTTAAAAAGTTGGAAGGATGAAATAAAAGCAAGGGTAGAAATTAAAGAAATGATGATCAAAGAATTTTAAAATAGAGTTAAACTGCAAAATCAGAACCTGCTTTTCTTAAAAGAGTAGTAAATTTAAAAAGCTTTAAAAGCCTTCCTAAGGAAAAAAGAGAATAGACACAGATTAATATTAAGAATGGGAAAAGGTTCAAAAGTACAGATAAAGAATAGATTTTTTTTAATTTTTAAAAGTGTTTGAAAATGTTATGGCAATTTAAAAATTAATGACAAACACATTTTTAGAAACATTTTCAAGCTGGCTAAAGAAGAAATTTAACACTTGATTCACCCAACACTGTCAAAGAAATTGAATTGGTTGGTAAAAATTTCCATCTCTTAAACGCACTAGACCCAGATAAGTCAGAGGAGAGATTTAACAATCTTCTAAGAAACAGGTTATTTCTGGTCTGTGGGGGAAAAGGCAGAGTAGGAGGGTCCTAAGCTTGTCTCCTCTCATGGATGCAACTAGGTAACACTCACAAAATGGTAATCACAACTAGGTAATCACCCAAAAAATGACCTAAGACTTACAGAAGAAAGAGAAGATGTCACATTGAAGAAAGTTAGGAAGGATGAAGTGACAGCAGACAAAGTCTAAGAGCTAAATGGACTGTGGACATGCTTGGTGGAGAGGGAGCTGGCAGTGCAGAGAAGCATAAAAAACAGACTTTCACATTGGGTAGCCACAAATGGGGATGACAAATCCCCAAAACATTTGCCTTTGAAAGAGAGAGAGGACAAATTTCATGCATTCTTATAAATAGAGGGACTTAAAGCCTGGAATCTTAAAAACTGGCAGGCTCAGCTTTAAGAGAGCCCAAAGGGTCCAGGAAAGCAGAGTCCCCACCCTTAAAAAGACCCCATAAGGCAATCAGCAGAAACTTTGCAGGCCAGAGGGAATGACATGATATATTCAAAGTGCTGAGAGGAAAAAAGAATGCAGGTAAGAATATTCTATCCAGCAAGACTATCATTCAGAACAGAAGGAGAGACAAAGAGTTTTCCAGACAGGGGCACCTGGGTGGCTTGGTCAGCTAAGCTTCCAGCTCTTGATCTCAGCTCAGGTCTTGATCTCATGGTTATGAGTTCAAGCCCCTCATTGGACTCCATGCTGGGTGTGGACTATACTTAAAAAAAAAAAAAAAAAAAAAGAATTTCCCAGACAAACAAAAACTAAAGGAGTTCATGACCACTAAACCAGCCTTGCAAGAAATACTATAGGGGACTCTTTGAATGAGAAGGAAAGACCATAAGAGAGAATATGAAAAGTAAAAACACAAAAGCAGTAAAAATAAGTATATTTGTAAAAATCAGTCAAGAGATTCATAAAATAAAAGGATGTAGAATATGACCCCACATACCTAAAAATGTGGAGGGAGAGGAGAAAAGAATGGGTTTTAACTTAAGCAACCATCAAATCTGCTAGATGTAGATTTTATATATAAACGTAATGGTAATCACAAATCAAAAACCACTAATCGATATGCAAAAAATAAAGAGAAAGGAATCCAAGAATATCACTAAAGAAAGCCAACAAATCACGAAAGACAGCAAGAGAGGAAAAGATCAAAGAAAATCTATAGAAGCAACCATAAAGCAAGCAACAAAATGGCAATCGATATGTATCTATCAATACTTCCTTTGAATAAAAACGAGCTAAAGGCTCCAACCAAATGACATATGTGACAGACACCCAGCTGTATGCTGCCTACAAAAGACTCAATTCAGACCAAAAAACACCTGCAGATTTAAAGTGAGAAGATGGAGGAACATTTATCATACAAATGGATGTCAAAAGAAAGCCAGAGTAGTAATAGTTAAATCAGACAAAACAGACTTTATTTTTTTTTTCAGACAAAACAGACTTTAAGACAGAGATTGTAACAGACAAAGGATACTGTATAATAAAGGGGACAATCCAACAAGAGGATATAACAATTGTAAATATTTATGCACTCAAATACATAAATCCATTAATAAAAACATAAAGGAAATAATTGATAGTAATACAATAATAGTAGGGGACTTTAACACCCTCCATGCATCGATGGGTGGATAATCCAAGCAGAAAATCAACAAGGAAACAGTGGCTTTGAAAGACACACTGGAGCAGACGGATGTAACAGACATTCAGAACATTCCATCCTAAAACAGCAGAATACCACATTCTTTTCAAGTGTACACAGAACATTCTCCAGAACAGATCACACATTAGGCCACAAAATAAGTCTCAACAAATTCAAAAAAATATAAGTCATACCATGTGTCGTTTCTGACCACAATGCTATGAAACTAGAAATGAACCACAAGAAAAAATTTGGAAAGAGCACAAATACATGGAGGTCAAATTACATGCTACTAAACAATGAGTGGGTCAATGAAGAAATAAAAGAAGAAATAAAAAATTACATAGAAAAAAATGAAAATCAAAACACAATGATCCAAAATCTTTGGGATGCAGCAAAAGTGGTTCTAAGAAGGAAGTTCATAGCAATAGAGGCCTGACTCAATGAGCAGGAAAAAATCCCAAATAAACAATCTAACTTGTACCTAAAGGATCTAGAAGAAAGACAAAACAATTCAAACCCAGCAAAAGGAAGGAAATAATAAAGATCAGAATAGAAATAAATATATAGAAACTAAAAGGAACAAAAGAACAGATCAATGAAACCAGCAGCTGATTCTTTGAAACGGTCAACAAAATTAATAAACCTCTAGCCAGACTCATCAAAATAAAGAAAGAAAGAAAGAGAGAGAGAGAGAGAAAGAAACCAAATAAACAAAATCACTAATGAAAGAAATAACAATGAACACCACAGAAATACAAAGAAGTTTAACAGGGTATTATGAAAACCTACAACAAATTCAACAATCTAGAAAAAAATGGATAAATTCCTAGAAACATAAAAATAATCAAAACTGAAACAAGAAGAAATAGATAATTTGATCAGACCAATTACCAGGAGTGAAATTGAATCAATAATCAAAAAACTTCCATAAAACAAAAGGACCAGACAGCTTCACAGGCAAATTCTATCTAACATTTAAAGCAGAGTTAATACCTATTCTTCTCAAACTATTTCAAAAAATAGAAGGGAAGGAAAACTTCTAAATTCATTCTAATGAAGCCGGTATCACCCTGATACCAAAGCCAGATAAAGACACTACAAAAAAGAGAAACACAGGCCAGGATTTCTCATGAATATAGATGCGAAAGTCCTTAACAAAATATTAACAAACTGAATACAACAGTACATTAATAAAAAAAAAATCATAAGCACAATCGAGTGGGATTTATTCCCAGGATGCAAGGTGGTTCAATAGTCCCACAACAATCAACATGATGGGTCACGTCGTTGAGAGAAAGGATGAAAACCATATGATCATTTCAATAGATGCAGAAAAACCACACAACAGAGTACAACATCCATGCATGATAAAAACTCCCTAGAGAGTAGGTCTACAGGAACATAAACTCACTATAATAAAGGGCTTATGTGATATGTAGAAAACCCTAAAGACTCCACCAAAAACTACCAGAACTGATACATGAATTCAGTAAAGCTGCAGGATATAAAATCAATGTGCAGAAATCTGCCGCATTTCTGTAAGTCAAGAGTGAAACAGCTCAAGGAGAACTTAAGAAAACAATCCCATTCACATTCTAAGAATAAACTTAACCAAAGAGGTGAAAGACCTCTGAAAATTATAAAAAACAAGCAAACAAACAAACAAACACCAAACAACTGATGAAAGAAATGTAAGATGATGCAAAGAAATAAAAAGGCATTCCATGCTCATGGATTGGAAGAAAAAATATTATTATAATGTCTATACTACCCAAAGCAATCTACAGATTTAATGCAATCTCTACCAAAATATCAACAGCATTTTTCACAGAACTATAACAAACAATCCTCAAATCTGTATGGAACCACAAAAGACCTCAAATAATCAAAGCAATCTTGAAAAAGGAAAACAAAACTTGAGGCATGACAATTTCAGATTCCAAGTTACATTATAAAGTGGTAGTAATTAAAACAGTATGGTACTGGCATAAAAATAGACACATAGATCAACGGAATAGAGTAGGAAACTCAGAAATAAATCCATAATTATATGATGAATTAATCTTCAATAAAGGAGGAATGAATATACAGTGGAGGAAATACAGTATCTTCAATAAATGGTGCTGGGAAAACTAGACAGTTACATACAAAAAAAGGAAACTGTATTACTTCTTTCCACCATCCATAAAAATAAACTCAAAATGGATTAAAGACCTAAATGTGAGACCTGAGACCATAAAAATCCTTGAAGAGAGCACAGGTAGTAACTTCTCTGACACTGGCTGTAGCAACACTTTTCTAGGTATGTCTCCTGATGCAAGGGAAATAAGAGTAAAAGTAAACTATTGGGACAACATCAAATAAAAAGCTTCTGTACAGTAAAGGAAATAATCGACAAAACTAAAAGACAACCTACAGAATGGGAGAAGATATTTGCAAATGACCTATCTGATAAAGGGTTAGTATCTGAAATATATAAAGATACATAAATATCTTTATATACGAATATATAAAGATATAAATATAAAAGATATATAAAGATAAAATATAAATAAAGATATATAAATATATATAAGATATATATATATCTTATATATATATCTTATATATATATAAGATAAACATATATAAATACAAAAGATCTATAAATATAAAAATATAAATATAATAAATATAAACATATAAATATAAAGATATATAAATATAAAAATATATAAGGATACAACTCCATCCCAAAAAACAAATAATCGATTAAAAAATGGGCAGAGGACATTAACAGACATTTTTCCAAAGAAGGCATCCAGATGGCAGACAGACACATGAAAAGATGCTCATTATCATGTATCATCAGGGAAATGCAAATCAAACCACAATGAGATGTCACCTCATATCTGTCAGAATGGCTAAAATCAAAAACACAAGAAACAAGTGTTAAGAAGGACGTGGATAAAAAGGAACCTCTTGCACTGTTGGTGGGAATGCAAACTGGCGCAGCCACCGTGCAAAAGAGTATGGAGGTACCTCAAAAAAAATTAACAATAGAACTACCCTGTGACCCAGTAATTGTACTACTGGGTATTTCTCCCAAAATACAAAAACACTGATTCAGAAGGATACATGCATCCCTCCTGCTTGTTGCAGCACTGTTTACAATAGCCAAGATAAGGAACCAGCCCAATGTCTATCGACAGATGAATAGGTAAAGAAGTGATACACAGACACACATACACGCATGCACACACACACACACACACACACACATAATGGAATATTATTCAGTTATAAAAAGGAATGAAATCTTGCCATTTGCAATGACATGGATGGAGCTAGAAAGTCTAATGGTAAGCAAAGCCAAAGAAGTCCATCAGAGAAAGACAAATACCACGTGATCTCACTCATATGTGGAATTTAAGAAACAAAAACCAGTGAAGGGAAAAAAAGAGCAAGAGAGAAAGAAACCAGGAAACAGAGTCTTTCTTTTCTTTTTTTTTTAAAGATTTTATTTATTTGACAGACAGACACAGCGAGAGAGGGAACACAAGCTGGGGGAGTGGGAGAGGGAAAAGCAGACTTCCAGCCCGATGCGGGGCTCAATCCCAGGACCCTGGGATCATGACCTGAGCTGAAGGCAGACGCTTAACAACTAAGCCACCCAGGCGCCCCTAGAAATAGAGTCTTAACTCTGAGAACAAACTGATGATAACCAGAGGGGAGGTGGCGGGAGATGGGTGAAACTGGTGATGGGTATTAAAGAGTACACTTACCATGATGGAAAAATAAAATAAAGAAAAAGAAGTGGGGGGAACAGGTTACTTCTATCTCATATAAACTTCTGCAGAGAATAGAAAGAAATTTATTCTTATAAGGCTCCTATAACACTGTTACCCAAATTAGACAATAAAAGAAAATTAGAGGCCAATCTCACCTCAGCATGAATGTACTAATGCTATATAAACTTTAATAAAATGAAACTGCATTATATTCTGACATTTAGGGTTTTCAAGCATTTTTTCAAGATTAAAAAACAATAATAATACCATTTGTCACATGCGTAGAAGGAGAGACTCCCTATGTTCTTCCCAAAAGATTAACACACATGATTTGATGAAAATTTAACTCACTCATGAAAAAAATACTTTGTAGCAAACTTTCCTTACCTCCATAAAGGTATAAAACTAAAACAAACAAGAAGTCCCACTCAATGATGAAAATATTTCTAACAATTAGCCCTCATTGAATTTCATGTGTTTTAAATAATTTCACATGTTTTAAATAATTTAATCCTAAGAACCCCGATAGTAAGGTCTTATCTTCTCCATGTGACAAATGGAAATTGTGACAGAGAGAAGTTAAGTAACTTGCCCCAAATCACACAGGTAGTAAGAGGTTGAGCTGGGCAGTGAACCCAAGCGCATCAGCCTCAAAGTCCATACTTTTAACTAGGATGCCAGAATTCCTTGAAAAATATCCAAAACAGCTTCATTTCCACTGCCCGTGTGGACCACAGACTCCCGGATTGAGTGTGTATTCTGTCTAGTCCTGTTTGAGCAGAATTTATGTGGGCCCTAGAATTTGTGTCTTAGGGTCACTTTCCCCCGGGGTCCCCACATCCATTTCAGCTTTAGAGTCATTCTCAGCAGATTCCTGAACAGAATCTGCTCTTCATGCTCCTGAAGTCTATGCCCCTTGGGGCCTATAATGAGGTTCAATACTTCTGCCATGTTCTCTCCCCCAAAAAACTAACCTTAATTGGCTTTTGGATTTTCTATAGTCTTAAGAAGTTACTTGACTTCAATGGGATGCAGAAGATCTTCCCTTTCTCACGTTGTTTTCTGTGGTAGAGATCTATGACAAAGCTCTTCCAGGCTACATTTCCCCTACTCTTTTAAGAAGGTTCCCTTAATTTTACAAATCTTATCCTGCCCCTCACAGTGATCCCTTTCCTTATCAAAAACCTGTCAGCAGCCCTGTTGGGTGGGACTGAGTGTTCTCCCTTCATTATTTCCCCTTGGTTTAGGGCTCAGACATTGCTTTGTTAACATAGTCTTCTATTTTTGTTTTAGGAAGGTTCCCACAGGACAGAAATATAAAGCCAAGGAGTTACTGAATGATCAAAACCACCCACTGTTTACCGAATCTTGCCCACCTTTGCCTCCATTGGAAAACTTCATACTCACCCAGTAGCCACCCGGCCCAGGTCAATCAATTTGGTCCCTCCTAGTTCCTTGTAGTACTTCTCCTCTTTCCTGTGCTTCTCTTTGGAGAAGATTTAACTCAAGAAATTCTTGGTCCCCTAGGACTCAGGAGATACAAAAATCTTTACCTAAATAACTTTATCACTTCGAGACTGACAATAATATGTGAAAGGGTCTAATTTAACCGTCCTTGTTCTAGACTGAAAAGTCTGTTCAGATGTTTTGTAGCCACTCTGACTAGCTCTCCTGCTCTTCAAGGGAAAATCTCCAAGGGCACTTGCAGTTACTCAGTTATCTCCTGGATTTGTGCTCCCTCTGGGAGCATTAGTCCGGTTTCCTCTGTTCCATTTTTCAAGACTCTAGTCACTCTCTCTAACCTATTAATTTTTAATTATTCCCTGCCCCTTTAAAGTCCCCGGTCAAGTCTGGTTATTGTTGCTGTATTTTCCTTTCTGTATGTTGAGTGTGGCCTTCAAGATCGCTACTTCCCTGTTCTAATTTGTTCTCCCAAATTCCAACAATTCCTTTAAGGAAATCTCTATTTTTCTTTCTCTCAAGCATTCTCCAGCCTGTCTTCTGCTATTTCCCGAGCCATGTTTTGGGGCATCACTATACTAAAGAAAATGAGAGATTCACCTTATTATATAAAAAGAAATTTAATGATAAAGGAACTACTTCAAAAAGTTTTACCATCAGCATTGTGAACCCCAAGTCCATAAAGACCTGAGTTCTCTTGCTTCCAAGAAGGCAAATCCCAAATGCATAAGTACTTATCAACCTTCTGTTTGTGTCACAGTTGCTCATGTCCCATGGGACCAAATAAGTCACATGGCCAGTGTGGGAGGGAACCACAAAATTCATAAATGCTGGGAGCCATGATTCATTGGAGACCATTAGTATAAAAGCCTACCACTCTACCATTATGTGTACATGCATTTTAACCATATGTTTCTTGGGGTGCCTGGGTCACTCTGCCAGTTAAGTGTCTTCTCTTGATTTTGGCTCAGGTCATGATCTCAGGGTTGTGTGATGGAGCCCCAAGTCAGGCTCCACACTAGGCATGGAGCGTACCTGGGATTCTCTCTCCCTCTTCTTCTGTTCCTTCTCTCTCTCTCACTTTCTCTCTCTCACACACACACACACACACAAAGAAAATTTTTTTCTTCCCCAACACTACATTCATGATCAGTTCTTGCTGCTGTCGCTTTTCAGTTTCTTAACTATTCATCTCTCAGTTTTACAGCCTCTCCTCAATGGCCAATCAATTTTTTAAACCTTTAGATTTCAATCTAGAAAAGGAAAATTGAGTGACTTCATGACACTCGGTGATGGATTATTATGCGAGTTAGGAGGAAAGCTCTACTGTTTTAATTTCAACAAGGAGCAAAGGAAAAGGTAAAAGGCTTAAGAGAGGGCAGCGCAAAAGTCGCAAAATGATACCTGGTGCTTCAACACAGGCATCTGAGCAGACCTCCAGCATCTACAGAATACATTTCAGCCATTATTATTTCTGCCATTTTTGAATTTTATAATTTCTAGAGCTGTGGAAAGACAAGCAGTAGCACCTAAGTTATGACTAACATGAGAGTGTCCTCTGAACAACAAAAACAAGACGTCCTCCTTGTCTCTGAGGAGCTCATACTCAAGTGCAGGAAACAGAGTAACCAGTAACTAAAATACACAGTTAAAAGAGAAGCATCTTATGCATAGTAATGGGCAAAAATGTTTTTGAAATAAAAAATAAAAAATAATGGGCAACTGCCCTTTATTTATACCAAACTCAGTTTGGCTAACCTGAGAGAATGAGACTTACAAAAGGAGAAACGGGGCAAGAGAAAAAAATGGGACACGGGGGCTGCTTGAAAGGACTGGGGAACAGAAGGAAATGGTATCCACATAGCGATAAGAGATAAAGAAAAGGTAATGCTTTGCCTGTTTAATTTTACCTAGACTGAAGATGGATAAGAAATAGACTAGATAAAATTTTAAGTCCTAAACTGTATTCTTGAATTCCCAATACCCACCCCCTTCTCATCCAGAAGGCATTTTACAAAGTATGGAGAATCCAATCCTGACAAAGTAGACACCATTCTCAGATTAAAGGCCAGAGTGTTGTGTGAATTGAGAGGAAGCAACTTAAGAGACTTGTCACTTAAGCCATGTGACTTCTAGGCCATGTGCTGGCTGTACTGGATATAGTCTAGAGCTCCAAAACCAATATGAAAAGCTTTCACAACTCAAATATAGCAGATGAGCTCATTTTAAAAATGTCAAATTCCTTTTGTGGAATGATACAGAAAAACTGGTGGGGAATAACTATTAGTGATATTTTTTATTGACCTTCTAAACCCACACAAACATTAGTAATCTACATAACTAGATTAGTGAAATTAAATAATCTAGAATTAATAAACTAGAATGAAGAAACTCAATAAAATCAAATCTCGAGGTACATATTTTTCTATAGAATTTAGTACTTCACGGTGGCTGATTTATGAGCAATTGTAGAAGTTTAGGGTTGTGTTTTGAGAATGAAAAAAAAAAAAAACCACGCTGATGTTGTGCTAAAGAACTACCATAAAGATGGGCAGTAAAAGGCCCTAGTTTTGCACATTACAGAGTACTTGTGAACACCCTCCCTCTAACATTTCATCCTCAATGTTTAGGACAAGAACTGAGCCATTCTTGCCATAATATAGATATGGTTTAACAAATGGAATTCCCAAATCAGTTCCCCCATTTTTTTAATGTGATACAGATGCCATTAGATTTATACCACACCAATGATAAACTCAAGATATAGCTATAACTAGGACTTGCAACAAGCAGACGAAGAAGAGGAACCCTCCTCCCATTTACTGTAACTTTTAGAACAGAAAACGGGGGCCACCTTGTAGTTATTAAGGTCACCCTTAAACAATGACTTTCTGGAAAGCCAACTTAATATCTCCTATTTCTTTCTCCTTTTAAATACTGTTAAAGATATCTTCCTTAACGTCTTGGACTTGACATTCTTACAATCTGGAGATTTCATTAAAACGCGGTATCTCCGCACATAAAAACACAACCACGATGACTGCTAAGTGACTGCCAACCACGGAAAACATGGCGAGCAGTTTTCCTAATTCGAGGACCCGCTCACCACCTGCCTGCCTTCTAGTCACCTGCACGTTAAAAGGTAGGTGAGGACTTTCTTAAAAATGGTGCCATGAACACAGGGGTCCCTCCGTCCTGGGAACTGTGGAACAGACCAAAGATAAACACTCATTTTTCCTTCTACATACTGCTTTCTAACTTTTTACGAGGAGAATGTTTATGTTCGGTCTGATGAAAATAATAAATTAAGTGTACCAGGCTCACCCTACCCAAGAACGGTGTTCCTGGATGATCCCAGAAAGGCTAGAACGTGTGTGTGCGCGCGCGCGCGCCAAATTCCCCCCAAAGATGTAAGCCTCGTAGAACAGGCACGCATCTTCCCTTTAAGAAGTGCTTCTGTATTAACTCGACTCCGGAGGGCACGGGCACGCCACACGCAGATTTGGGGCCAGTCGGGCCGTGGGTCAAAACACGTGCTCCCCACCGAAGCCGCAGGCTCGGGCGCGAGCGGCCGGAGTCAAACAGACTCCCCGTCGAACTTCTCCAGGAAACCGTCGGGTGCGGTGGAGGGGGGCGCGCCGGCCGGTGGCCGCTGTCCCACCTGCCGCCCGGAGTGAGAACGTTGCCTTTCCTTCCCGGAAATGGGCCTCAGTCCCTCCAAGGTTGCGCCAGGGGCCGGGCCCCAGTCCGCAGCCCAGAAGCCGGAGCGGGAGCCGGGGCCGCCGCGGCAGCCGCAGCGGGAGGCGAGTCGGAAAGCCGAGGCCCGGCCCTGGCCGGACTCCGGGAGGCCGTCGGAGGGGGAGGCGCGCCCGCGGGCACAGCCGCTCCCCGCCTCCAAGCCCGAGTCAGAGCGGCCCTGGCAGTCACGTCAAGGACGGGAACCCAAGCTTAACCGGGCTTCCGGGCAGCGCACGCAGTCCCTTGGGGCGTCGCACTCCCAGTCGGGGTCAGCGAGGGGGCGTTCGGGCCTGCCGGCGTCAGGGTCACGCTCAAGGTCACGGTCGGGAAACCAGCCATGGGAGAGACCCCGCTGCCACACCGACTGCCTGGAGGCGCCCCTCTCCCGCGCCTTCGGAAGGCTGGGGTGGGTGGTGGGCTCGCACCCCTGGGTCTTCCTGCTGGCGCCCATTGCGCTGACGGCCGTTCTGGGCACTGGCTTGATTTACTTACCCAAGGATGAAGAGGAAAACCTGGAGGAGCAGTACACCCCCATCGGGAGCCCGGCCAAGGCTGAGCGGCGCTTTGTGCAGGGACATTTCACCGCCAACGACTCCTACCACTTCTCCATCTCCAGGAAGAGCACTGACGTCCATTTCGCTTGCATTCTGGCGGTCTCCAACACCACCTCCCTGCTGGAACAAGAAATCCTGGAAGAAATCAGTCAACTGGACGCTGTGATACAGGATCTGTATGTGACCAAGGAAAACGGAACCCAGACGCGCTACGATCAGGTGTGCGCTAAGAACGAGGATTTCTGCGTTCCCTCCAACCCGCTCCTGGCTGTCTGGCAGAGGAACAAAAACCTCGACCTGGGAAACGTCACCTTCCCAATCTTCAACCCAACAGGCCAGCCCATCTACCTGGCCGGGACCCTTGGAGGAACATTTTTAGGCAAGAGGATGGGGAAGAACCAGTTACTCGTGAGGGCCAAGGCCATGCGGCTACTGTACTTCCTGAAGACTGAGGATGGCGAGGTCAACGAGCTTAGCAAGATGTGGCTGATCCATTTCCTGAACCAATTTAGCAACATCGAAAAGAGTCTGGCCTTGAAGAAGATCCAGGTACCTGGTGGCTGGGCCTTAGAGGGAGGCCGGGAGAAGGTGGGAGGAATAAGGGCACTTTTCCAAGGATTGTAACGGTAGCGCTGCCCAATTATTTGATGGAGTCCTTGCCTTGACGCTGGGAGTGCTCTACTCTATTTGGTACTTAATCCAATGTCCTTAATCTCACACATCAAAGGATGCCACAAATCTTAAATCCTTAGTAATGTTGATGGAAAACACAAATTCTACATCCTCAAGGTAGGTCTGTTCCATACAGACATTGCTCATCAGGTTTCCTAGTCAAATGTCTTTGAAATTCCTACTTTTAGTTAAAGTCTTTGCTGTTTGGGGAAGCTCCCTAAAACTTGTTTGGAGTTCACTGAAATTAAAAAAAAAAAAAAAAAAAAAAACCAACGACAACAAAAAACCCTTCAAGCAGAATTCATGGTGTTTATGAAAAAAGAACTAGCTTAGCATTTTCTGCGTAAGTTCTAGCACAGTGCCAGGCACATGCTAACCATTCGGTAATGTTGGGCCAGCAAGCCCTTTAATACTTGTGAATAAGCCCGGTAAAGTGAGACAGCTCCTGGAAAAAGCCTTTGAATACCAGATCTTTCTGAAATATCAATGCACTTAAAATAGTAAAAGTCAACAACCTAATGAAATTTAGAAAAAGTGACACTTTTCTGTGGCTATTAATGACTTCACGGTCTTATACAGAACTCAGATTTTGTATATTCAGGAGTTTTAAACTTTGGGTTTTTGCAAGAGACTTTGGAAACCATGCCATAGAGTTGTGGGAAGAAGCAAATCTATGTTGTCTTCTTTATTCTAAAGTCATAGTCCACAAATTTTAACATGTCGTTTCAATGAATAAGCTGTAGTGTTTCAGTAGTTTTTGTCGCTTACACACAAATATTGGAATGAAAAGTTATTTACTTGGGTATATTTTCTGTGGCAGGTGGTCTACTTTACATCACTTTCCAGACAACTAGAATTTCAAGCCACTTCTATGACAGTGATCCCTTTGTTTCACTTGGCATACCTTCTAATCATATTATTCGCAATCATATCATGCTACAGGTAAAACAGTTTTATTAGTTGCTTAACTCTTTTAAAAAATAGTTGTGTGTGGTGAAATACATATAAAAGATATAAAATATGTCATTTCAATCATTTTTCAATGTGCAATTCAGTGGTATTAATTAGATTCACACTGTTGTACAACCATCACAACTATCTGTTTCTGAACATTTTTTATCACCCCAAACAGAATTTGTATAAGTCTCAGCTGGTAACCCACCATGGCCTCCCCACATCCCAATCCCTGTTAACTTCTTTTTTTTTTTTTTTTAAGATTTTATTTATTTGACAGAGACAGTAAGAGAGGAATCACAAGCAGGGGGAGTAAGAGAGGGAGAAGCAGGCTTCCCCCTCAAACAAGGAGCCCCACGCAGGGCAATCCCAGGACTCTGGGATCGTGACCTGAGCCAAAGGCAGATGCTTAACCGACTGAGCCACCCACATACAACCTTCCCCTGCCCCCCAGTTAATCTTTATCTACTTCCTATTTCTATGAATTTGCCTATTCTAGAGATTTCATCTAAGTGAAATCATACAATATTTGTTCTTTTGTGACTGGTTTATTTCACTTACTATAATGTTTTCAAGGTTCAACTATGATGCAGCATGTATCAAAACTTCATTCCTTTTCCTGACTAATGTTTCATCATATATAAACAGTGCTGTTTATTCACTTATCTGTTGTTGGGCACTTGAAATGTTTCCACCTTTTGGCTATTGTGAATAATGCTGCAGTGAACACGGGTATACAAATATTTGTCTGAGCTCCTGTTTTCAATTGTTTTCAGTATATACCTAGCAGTTGAATTGGCAAGTTATGTAGTTCTGTGTTTAGCTCTTTCAAGAAGTGCCAAACCACTTGCCACAGAGGCTACCCCATTTTACATCCTACCAGCAGTGTTTAAGGGTTCTAATTTCCACACATCCTCACCAACATTGATGACAGCCATCTTAGTAGTGGCAAAGTGTGGTTTAATTTACATTTCCCTAATTATGAATGATGTTAAGTATCTTCATGTGCTTATTGGCCATTTGCCTGTCTTCTTTGGAGAGATATCTATGCAAGTCCTTTGCCCATTTTTTTCCATTGGGTTGTTTGTCTTTTTGTTGTTGAGTTCTGTTGTTAATGAGTACTTTGTGTATTTTGGATAGTAAACCCTTATCAGATTTGTAGGGACATCTGGGTGGCTCAGTTGGTTGAACGTCGAGCTCTTGGTTTCAGCTCAGGTCATGATCTCAGGGTTGTGAGATCAAGCCCTGAGTCGGGCTCGGTGCTGGGCATGGAGCCCACTTAAGATTTTCTCTCTCTCTCTCTCTCTCTGCCCCTCTCCCCTGCTCATGTTCTTGCTCGATTGCTCTCTCTTTCTTTCTCAAAAAAAGATATATGATTTATGAATATTTCCTCCCACTCTGTCCTACGGTCTCTTCACTTTCTTGATAATGTCTTTAATGCACAAAAGCTTTTAATTTTAAAGAAACCCAATTTATCTTTTACCATTTTTCTTTTGCTACTTATGCTTTTGGTGTTACATCTAGGAATCTGTTGACAAGTCCAAGGTCATGTACCTTTGCCCTGTTTCTTTCTAAGAATTGAAAACCTTCTATGGTTTTAGCTCTTATATTTAAGTTGTTGATGGGGTGAATGGGGTGAATAGAGGTCTAACTTCATTCTTGCACATATGGAAACCTAGTTCTCCAAGTACCATGTGATGAAGAGACTGTTCTTTCCCAGTTGACTGGATTTGGCATCCTTGTCAAAAATCAATTGGCTGTAGAGGGGCACCTGGGTGGCTCAGTGGATTAAGGCCTCTGCCTTTGGCTCAGGTCATGATCCCAGGGTCCTGGGGTCGAGCCCCACATCGGGCTCTCTGCTCGGCGGGGAGCCTGCTTCCCCCTCTCTCTCTGTCTGCCTCTCTGCCTACTTGTGATCTCTGTCCATCAAATAAATAAATTTTAAAAAATCAATTGGCTGTAGATATATGGGTTTATTTCTGTGGACTCTCAATTCTATTCCATTAGCCTACATGTCTGTGGTATGCCAGCAACACACTGTTTTAATTGCTATAGCTTTGTTGTGAGTTTTGAAATCTGGAAATCTCAGTCCTCCAATTCTTTTCTTCTTTTTCATGATTATTTTGGGTATCCAGGGATTCTTGCAATTCCATATGAATTTGAGGGTTGACTTTTCCATTTCTTAAAAGAAAAAGGCAATTGGCATTTTGTAATAAGTAATAAATTTATTTATATAAATAAATTTATTTGTAAATTTAAATAAATAATTTAAATAAATAATTTAAATAAATCTGTAATAAATAAATTTATTTATATAAATAAATTTATTTATTAATAAATTTTGTAATAAATAAATTTTGTAATAAAGATGTTGAATTTATAGGAAAAAAAAAAAGCCTGCTTCTCCCTCTCCCTCTGCCTGCCACTCCCCCTGCTTGTGCTCCCTCTCTCTCTCTCTAACAAATAAATAAATAAAATCTTAAAAAGAAAAAGAAATTGTGGACAGTTTTGTTTGATTTGGTGTATTTTTTTACCTTACATATTTGCCAATTATGACCATTTGGAGGCAGATATGCTGATAGAACTAAACAACAAGTCCTTATTTCTAAGTTTGAACTAGTACTTTTAACTATATAAAAATATCTTTAATTTAATTGACTTAGATATCTTCATTGTTCTGATGTGGGCTTTATCTTGTTAAGCACTTAAAAATTGTTATCTAGGCCTTAGGGTTAATTTAGTCTCTTGTGATCACAAAGCTAAAATGTGAAAAATATCGACAAATAAAAGAATTTAGGTGTAGAAAGTACACTACAGGTTATATCATTCCAGTGATTCTCACAGCGGAGTCACAGAGACAACTGTTAAGCCCACGTATTCTGAGGCCTTGCTCTATTGAATCAAGTCTCTGGGGCTTCAGTTTGAAAATCTTATTTCAAAAACTTGTCTACTTGATTCTCATTTGTAGGTTGGTTTGGGAACAAATGATATAATTCAACCTCTAGATTTTAAGGTAGAGGAAAATGAGGCCCCAGTAGGCAAAGGGAGTCAATTAACTACAATGGGTACCTCTTTAGAGTCAATAAACTACCTCACAACTTTGTTATTCTGGAAAGAAAGACCACAATGCCCTAGAAAATGAACAAACCAAAATACTAAACAGCAAGTGTAGGAGGGAGGGAGGGAGCAAGTGAGAGAGGCAGAATGTGGAGAGGGGAAAAGACAAAATTCTGTCTTTTTCAAGTCAGTAGAGTTAAAAAAAAATGTTAAACTAGTGTGGAATCTACAAGGTACCAACAACTGGTTTGATAAAACTTGTCTACTAGATAGTTGGTTCTGAAGATACAAGTTCATATCAATTCTTGCTTATCTTTACAAATGACTATGGACAGTAATACAGAAAATAAATCCTGTACCAAAGGCAATTAGAAAATGATTTATATTTATGTGTCTTTGAAGACTTTATGTGTTTGTAACCAACATACTGAACACATAGGACTCATGAGGTATAAACATACAGCAACTTTATTTTTGTCTCCCTTTGTTCTCTTTAAGTTTTGTAGGTAGAGCAGTTCTTCCTCTGCCCCATGAAAACTCAGGCAGGCCCTGTGACTTTTGTGGTCATTCTTAGGTAAGACAAAATCCTCCAGTCTGAATTAAAATGTCCATGTCCATGTAATAGACAAAACAAAATCATGTAATAAAAAAAAAAAAAGCAAAAAATAACTAGATTTGAAGCTAAGGTTCCCCCCAACCCCCACGCCGCCAGCACTCTTAGGCAGAGTGTGCTGCCTGGGACAGTCCTTAATGGGGAAAAAAGGGACTCACCAGTCCTCTTGTAGCACTTTTCTTCCTACTTCTCATCTTGCTAAGTTGGCTCCTGGTTGGAGCATGCCCAAGGAGAAGAGGAAAAGGAGCAGGAAAATACTTAAAGTAAAGATGTTGCCATGATGGTTCAATTCATGCCTTTTCTGGTATCAAAAATAAAACCCATTCTCCTGTGAGAGTGTTTCTAAGTTTCTTAGACACCTCCCACTCCTCTCTCTCTGTTATCACAGAGAATCTCTTATCTCTGTTCTGGGCCGGGCCTCCTAGACAGTCCCTAAAACATTGGCCGTCCTGCTCGTCTCAGATCCTTACACAGGAAGGCTACTCCTTGCATACCTGCATTTGCCTCACACAGAAGCCTTGCTCGAACACATTTTAGGGTTCAATATTCATTGTCTTATAGTGAAGTCATAAGAACAATAGTAAGACTTTTCCAACTTTATGCTCTAACCTGAACCTCATTCTACAGCACAGTAGTGGTATGTTGAGCTTCCAGACTATTTCAAACTTGTCTAACATTTTGGAAAGGTCAAAACTCACCCCAAATATTCAATCAGTTTCTGAAACAATCTGGGGAAAATCTTTCCCTTCTCAAATACACTGGAAATTATTGTTTACTCATGGGAGACATGATTACCTTTCAAGGGAGATAAGGATCTCTCACCAAACATACAGAGTGTTTTCTAAGGACAGTAATTTCTAGTTCAGCCCTTCTCTGCTAAGTGAATTAAAACTTCAGAGGATGGGCCATCTTGCTGTCAGCGATGCCCAAATCGGCCTGAGCACTGGAATCATATGAGGAAAGATTCAGACGTTGAGACCCTGCAGCTTCCCCACAAACCTGTCGCGTCAGGACCTGCAGAGCTAGGTCCCAGGAGATCCGAAGTTCTAAGACTCTCCGAGGTCATTCTGATAAACTGCTTAAAACCGAATCCTTCTAGGGCACTGGAATATCTGCACATGTATCCACCAAACTCCTACAGTGTTCACGTTCAAATTTTTTCCTCCCTGGTCTATTGAACATTAAAATAAAGGACATTGAGGGGCCCCTGGGTGGCTCAGTGGGTTAAAGCCTCTGCCTTCGGCTCGGGTCATGATCTCAGGGTCCTGGGATCAAGCCCCACATCGGGCTCTCTGCTCAGCGGGGAACCTGCTTCCTCCTTTCTATCTGCCTGCCTCTCTGCCTGCTTGTGATCTCCATCTGTCAAATAAATAAATAAAATCTTTAAAAAAATAATAAAAATAAAATAAAGGTCATTGAGAGAAAGTCAACTCAGCAATTAAAATCATATCTCCCACCCTCTGGAAAATTTATACCAAAAAATCCGGAAACTTGAAAGAGGGAATGGAAATAAATGTGTCATATGTAACTTTTATCCTCCTTAATCTTTCTGATTTCAGAGTTCATCTTTGTTACCTTCTTCTTTTAAACTGCCATAAGCCAGTATTGTTTTTTTAAATTATTTTTAAATT